>NW_009649228.1:2473090-2485341 GCF_000708025.1 Charadrius vociferus | reverse complement strand
CCCTCCCAAAACCACCTTCTAAATAGGCTTTTCTCTACATACGAGAGAGAAATGTTAGACTGAGTCGTGAGGCTCCAGTGACTACTGAAGTCAAAGGAAATATTCCTTTTACCCCATTAGATTTTGAAATAGGCATCAAGTCAATAAGGTGTCATTGCCCAGATTTCTGCATGAGAGTAATATTGTCAGTCCTTTGGCTACAGCAAGAGGGGAAAGCCAATGAGGACTTTTTGTATTATGACAACAGTACAGCTCATAATTTGTCACAGAACTACATAATTACCTGTGACTGAAAGCACTTCTCTATATCTTTAATAACATCTTCATTAAACTCACTATTGGTCTGCGTTCTTAAGTGTTAGGAATAAATAGAAATTGTAGGACTTATAGAAATTAATATTGGAAGTATAGCTGTGCACAAAATATGATATTCAAACTTATGTTTTTGTTTTTGGTGAAGAGAAATACCCTTTCCTTATCAACGCACTGTGCAGCCATGACTGTCTGATAAACTTCATTTGTAAAATAAAAAATTCTGCATTTTTTTTCCAAATTGCAAAGTCCATGTTTTGTTTTACGTCCTACTCAACTTCTATTTTGTAGGAAAATGATACAACCTGAAATCCTCCTTTGCCTTTTGCAACAGTCAGTCCAGAATACCTATACATGTTTCAATAAATAAAATGTTGCAAGGAAAGACAGTGCCATCTACTCCATGTTCAAAATTTTCTATGGCAAGTTTCAGAACAACATGAAGTAAAATAGGTAGGTTATAAATCCCGTGAAAATAAGGTTTATAATGGAAATGCTGACAGACATTTAACGATAGCAGCAATAGCTGGCACCACGGTAATAAAAGGATTTAAATAAAGAAAATAAATCTGTACGCTTCACAAAGGCTTGTGGATTTCAGGGCAAAGCTGTGTGCAGACTCAATGTAAAGAAGGTTGTTAATATACTAAATTCAGATGCTTGGGTGTCATTTACAGAAAATCTCAGAAACCCAACTTGCAGTCACACTCTGAAAGAGTCTGAGTGAAGAAACACAGTGCTGCACCTATCACTGGTATTCCCCTCTCCTTCCCTCATGGTAAAGTCACTCACCTGAGTCTTCCTCGTGCCCAAGATTCAGTGCCCATAACAGCCAGCTTGATTGCCATGCAAATGGCAGCCTCTGCTCTGCATCAAAACAAACACAAAGTCCAACTACAAATAAATAGCTATCGGAACCCTGTCACCCACTGTCTGGTGCTCAGGTAAGATTCCCATTCCCTCCTGACAAAACATCTTTCCCCCAGTGGATGAAAAGGGATTGATGGGCACTGCCAGAACTGTGGCCAAGTGCAGCTTCACCTTAGAGGGGACCTGTAAGCTAGTAACTGGCGAGGTACTCAAAACAGCAGATAGAGCAGTTTTCTTTCTTCAAGGAAACTTATACATAGGAACATTAGCACTCTTCTTGCATCCTCCAGCTCAGACTAAAAATTAAAGCAGTGACCTTAGGCTTCTCTTGGTGTTAAACATTTCCCATTCATTCAATGAGCAACAAAAGCAAAAGATACTTCACTTTTCCTCTTTTGCTTCTTTTATTCCTATTCCCTCTTCTCTTTCCTTCCACTTGCTTTTTCCCTCCCTCTGCTTTTGTTGGTAGTGATGTATTTGACTTGACCACTCAAATACTCACTAAGGTCTGTTTGCGATCCCCTAGCAATAACAATTTATAGGTGAAAGCGGCCACTTACGTATTCCTGTATCCAAATAGTAACGAACAAGGTTTCCCTCAAACAGCTCCACTTGGTAATTCTTTCATGTCTATTCTGCTCCTGAGCCATTTCTGTAGAGAATTGTCTATTGGGAAAGGGATGCAAAGTGAAAAGGAGCAATTGTGTGCATCTGTGTGTGTTCTTTCTCCATGCCTATAAAACCCAACCCAAACTGTCAAGGTGACAATCCAAAACGATAATCAAAACCACTTTTTACATTCCATCTTGTAACTGCCGCAGGCAAGTTTTAAAGGAGATGCTAACAAATCCCAAAGAATACCAGGTATTAAATATTTGATACGGCCAGAAATGTATACAATAGACATCAAACTTATGTTGTCTATCTCTGTAATTTCTATACCATAGGTAAACAACCATATTTCAATAAAAAAGTCTTAGATGGGTATTTGGAAATCTACATAAAAATCTGTTTACATTTTAGAAACAGCTCTGTTGTTTCCACATGCATCTACAACAACAACAAAAAGAGATTTTTCTTGGGAATATGATCTCCCATAGACACACTAGAAAAATATTTTCAAGGGTGCCTTTCTAGCTGTTTGCATCTTTACAAGTATTTGCTTTAAAGCAATCTTATATTCATACTACAGCCTGGTTTAAAAATTGTAAGGCTGCTGATTTACAAAATAGTTTACACTCATGCCTACAGTCTGCATTTTAAATTTTTCCAGGACACAGGTATTAAAATTCAGTTCATTTTTACAGTGTCCTTCATAGGGAGCATTGAGAAGGCTGCATAGAAAGAATGGATCTTATGAGTAAAAGGAAAGCTCAGAAAGAGGTGTAAACCGAGGTTACTCTGCTTGAGAGAATAAGATAAATATGGCAAGCCAGTAGAAAGAGTGACCTTGCCCTCAGCCTGTACAGTCAACAAGAGCAGAAAAAGAAGGGGCTTTAAAAAGACTTGGTCACAAAGTAGGCTGGTGGTAAACAAAGGTAATAGAATGGTGTGTTTAGAAAAACCAGGTGAGTGAACGCGTGATCCACTTAACATGTGTCAGCTGAGCCATGTTAATTGCATGTATGTGTTTAGCTCAGAGTAAATGTAAGATAATTTGACGTAGCTCATATAAGGTTAGTTGTAAGTCACATCAAAGTAGTTCACTTTTGTTTGGGGTAAGGAGAATATGTATGAACAGTTACTAGGAAAGTAGTTTCTGCGTAACGTTAGAATACCACAGTGTGGAAATCTTCACCTCAGCTATTTTTTCTGGACACTTTTCATAATCAATAGAGAGAAATATGCATTCGGGGGACAAGATTCATCTGATATATGTCAGGTGTCTATGGTGGAAAGCAACCTAAGAGTGACAAATTTTTTTCAGTGACTACAGAGAAAGTCAAGATGACTGGTTTAGATGTAGTCATTTACCCTGGCTCACACAATTCCCCTTAATGAGCAACAGATGTAAGGTACCTTGTTACACTGCAGTAACTTAATCACAAGCCTAAAATCCTCGGATTAACAGCCAGGGGTGGGGTCCTGCTAGGACAGAAAATGCTCTCCAAAGGCAGAATCAGCTCTGCATAATTGTATGCCATGCATTTAAAGGAAACAACAAAGAGGGGAAGCAAAAGAGAGGCACAGAGAGGTGAGTGGTCCAAGGTCATCCAAAAGGTCAGAGCCTGTATCTGGTTCAGTGACTTACCATTGAACTGCACTGCGACTAAATGAAAATAGCAAAACAGCGCAAGGGAGGAGGAATTTTTGCCAACTCTTCCCCTCCACCCTCTAATGATGGGTTAGTGCAGGGTTTATTGAGTATTAGGTAGGTGGGAATAAAAAATAGCTGTAAACAGTATCTGAGCAGTTGCTCCCCTTATTGCGCAGTGCAAAGTCCACAAATATGATCCTTGTATGCCCCATTCACAGCATTGCAGAATATCTATATTAAGGGGTTTAAAGCCCCAAGGTTCCAAAGTAGAGACCCTTCAGGACAGCAACTTTACTCACATACAGCACCCATGGCAGCTAATGCATAAATACCAGAACAAAATGCCAAGTGTAATGAACTGCTAGCAACTAAAGCACATAGACAACTAAAAGCTGTTTCAAACTATCCAGAGTTGGGACCCATGTGCAATCAAGAAGGGGTCACTTCAGGAGCTGCATCCAGCACATCCCTCTTCTGACTCTCTTGAATGTCCCTGGGATTTGGATTAAGATTTCCACATTGTTAGATGTCATCTTTCTTATAGCTTTCTTATAGCTTTCTAGAGGCCTTTCAAGATCTTTTTTTGGCACCCTGATTTTCCAGTGTTGAACATAGCCCATGGAGCAAAGTAGTGATATGTTCTCGCTAGTACAGTGTTTGTGAGGGAAGGCAACTGTGTTCTGCAGGAACTGGAGATTTCAAGGATTCTTCACAATTTGAATCTGATAGAGTGCAATGTAGTAGACAAGCCTGAAGGGATTCTCAGTTATGGATCATTGTAACAAAGTCTGCATTTAATAAGAAAATGCACCAGCTGAGATGATAAAACAAAATGTTTCCAGTCACTGCTATCTGAAGGACAGAAGAGTCTGATATGAACTGAGATTCTGAATAGGCATGTCATCCTTAGCTCAGGGAGAGAATAGACTTAATCAGTTCCTAAAAATGCTGCCTTCCACATTTCAGGATCACAGCTGGCTTCCACTTAAGAAGCCTACCCCAAAACCGAACGAACAAAGCAATAATTCTGTTTGCATCCACTGGAAAACATCACCGCAAACTGAGCTGACTTTATCGATTTTACTCATAGGCTAAGCAGAACCATGGAAGAGAGGACAACAGAAAACACTGGGACAACGGGCTAAGCTTTGAGAGAGACCCCAGCAGGTCAGGGAGCAGAATGGATCATGGAAAGGATGTCCTCTGGATTGTCCAAAAAGGAACTGAACTGCCACCTAAAGTAATAGGTACAGCTGAAATCCAGTCATTGACCCACTGGATACAGGGATGCTCGATGAACTGGCCTAACTTGGTGTGGAATAATTACTAAAATGATCAGTAATACAGCATTGTTCACACATTAAGGAAAGGTATAAAATCAAAAGGTTTCTAGGGTAGAATACAGCCTCAGCTGGTACGCGATGAATCCGCTACATCTGCAATTCCCCGTACAATATTTCTTGCAAAGCAACATGGGGACTGGAGTGGGGTGGAGACTCCAAGGCCAAACCCTGTGATAATTCTGCAAACATGGGGACGAGATGGCACCGTGGAACTGATGTGCACTAACTCTAAGAAGAAAAACAGTGCAGAGGATGGAGCAGAGTGGAGACACCGCGGCCAAACTCTGTGGTAATATGGGAACTTGAGGGCCAAATGGAACCCTTGAAGGTCTTATGGAACTGATAAGCTGCCTACTTGTTACCCTGAGCCAACGATCTGTCATTTTTTGATGAAATGCTGTCCTTTGAGTGAACTTTGCTCATTAAAATGTCATTATAATACCTAAACATACCTCCATCCCAAAGGCTACCCGCCTCCAAGGTGCGACCAGTCCTCCTTGAGTCTGCGCCCTGAATTTTTCGTAAACTATACCTTTAAATGTGAGGTGCAAAGACTGCCTTGATTCTGGGACCAGTTGACGGGCTGAGCCTCTCTTCCCCCCCATAATGACGCTTGTGGGTAAGATTCGAACACTTGGCTATACCAAGTGCTTCCCCGGGAAACTTAGAAATCTCTACAGAGTTGTTTTATAACTTAGCGCATTTGTAACTGAGCTATATTACTAACATCTTTAGTATTCGCACATGCTTTGCAGACAGTCACTATCACCGGCAATCCAAAAGAACTTGTGTATGTGTTGCTTAAATAAACTGCACTGTGTAGGCAGCGAGTCGTTTGGGTTTCTCATTCAACGCGGCTGAAGCAAGGCCATGTTAGCTCATGAGCACGACTGGGCTGAAGGTGCAGTCTGCTATTAGTGTACCCAGAACCGTAACAGTTTAATATATATTAATCACGCCTGGACTGATAGTGGTGAATTGGGCGTCCCTCAGAATTTAAACGTAGCCGCACCTAGCCTCCCTCTTTGGTGAGGAGTTCTAGAACACAAAGGGGTTTATTCTCTGCCAAAACTACTTTGCCCCTTAACGCAACGCTTGGCCACACAACAGGCCATACTTGAATTTTTATATCAACATCGCAAAGATGGTTGAATAGAGTGGTATTTGGTCAAAGATAACACTGGAGACCAGGTTTTTGTTTTAAAGAGGCTTTACAGAAAAGTATTCCTGTGAAAGCCAAGCACTCCTTTAGTAAAAGCAAATACTATGAAAAAATATATTTCCCAGCATTTCCATGACATTGGAAGTTACTGTATTATTCAATAACTGATATTGAATAATTAATATCTCCTTGGTTTAGTTTTGCTCAGCTTGAGGTGGCCAGAGGCTGTGGGGTGGAGGGACTCATAGTAATGGTAGGAGGAAGAAGTGTCCTCCAGAAAGCTGCCTGACAGTAGTCCCCAAATCCCAATTTCCTACCACCTGAAAAGAAAAATCCAGAACTAAATGTTTCATTTGATTTTATGTTCCTGCAGTGCCAGCCCATTCATTCGAGACCCAATGAAAAAGGAAATGATATATGTGAACATAAGGCTTCCCAGAGAGTTTTAAAATTTATTTTTTAAATTTGTATCAGTGCTGTACATTATGCTTCATTGTCAGCCACTGATATAAACTGCGTCTGCAATCCAAGAGGGTGGAGCATGACAGGTAGCGAAGTAGCATTTTAATTAATAAAAAAAAAAAAAAAAGAAAATTCTTCTGAAATATGTTATAACTTGTCCTGCTCAATAAGAAGCCACAGAAAGAAATTAAATCTAGTTACACATATCTTTTTTCTGCAGTTCCTTCAGCTCAAGAAACAAATCCAGCCTTATAAGGTTGAACTGGCTACTGGAAGAATGGAACATAGAGAAACAGTCCCATTTTGTTATTGTTTCTAAATATTTAGGTTACAGTATGTCCCAGAGATCTCCGTAATTATCCAAGGATGTCACACCAAAGCTGTCAGAGAGGTACATACATGTGTAGACATTAAGGACTGTTTTCTGCTTTGATTGCTCTACTGAGATGCTCTCCTGTAACAAAAACAAGCACACACAAACAGAACTTACGAGTCAAACTAATATGAGGTACTTCCCTGCAATTGTAAGAGCTTGACTAAGACCTTCATTCTTTCAAGTATGCTGGATTTCAGGAGCAGAAAAGACCTTTAGTTTGTGTAGTCTGAGCCTTCTACATAACAGAAGCCATAGACTTCCATGCAGTTGTTTCTGTGTTAACCCTTGATTTTGCCTTTCAGAGTAAACAATAAGATTGCCTCCTCAGGAAAAAAAGAATGAAATGTAGATCCTGGAGATAATTATGTTTGATGCTCCATATCTTCCTTTTTACTCAACACTAACTCTTTTTTACATTCTGACATGCCAACTCACAAAACACAGGGAAAACCCGATACAGCTAGTTTACTGTGAACCTTAAAAAGTGATTAAGAAAGGACCATTCTGTTGCTTTCTATTATACCTGGGTTTGGTTTTGTTTCATGATTTCCATGATTTTTTGCAATCCAGCTTTACTGTTTCTCAGATTACTGCATTACGATTTGTTTGAATTAGAGGAGCTCTCCCTTCTTTTCAGAGGTGTCTGTGTCACGCAGGAATAAGGGTGACATGATGAACACAAACCCAACACTCTCCCAAACTTCTGCCCATTCTTTGTTGACTGGATGGTTTTGGTTTTCACCAAGAGAAAGATACCGCATCTGGGCAATTGGTGATCTGAGGTGCTGGTGCATTTCTTACTGACTTATTTCTTACTTATGTCAGCCCATCAGTACTGACTTGTACCACTGAGGTGCTGGTGCATTTCTTACTGACGGATACATCAGCCCATCAGTACTGACTTGTACCGATGTCAGTTACTGATAATATAGTTATTTTAACTAGTGTTTATTTTTATGTATTCTGTAAATATATATCTGATTTTGCTAATAGTTAATTACCTCACCAATACCAGGAACTAAATCTCTGATGTTGAAGAAGGTTGTTTGAGGTGAGTGTCACTGGTGTCAGAGCTTCTTCCTGAAGCCTTATCTGCCTGGCCTTGCTTGCTCTTTGCCTGGGAAGTGTCAAGGAGCTGTTGGTTACCATGTTCTCCAGTTGGGTGCAAATGTGGCTGATTTCTCCATTTCTGGTGGTTTTAGACAACAAATAAAAGATAATAATTCAGACTTGTTGAGTTCATATCATCTCCCTTATCACCAGAGCATTAGAAAAGAACATTAGAAATAAGAATGTTTTTTGGAAGTGAGACTGCTGTTCATTTATATGAAAGTCTACTTTGGAGCTCCATGTTTGTGAAACACTTTCAAATTTGATGCTAACTTCAAAGAAAGGGAACTCGAGTTCTTTCTCGTCAGTTATATTATATTTCAAAATAATCTGCAAACTGCTTATTTGGAGACATGGCATTCTTTTAAACAAATATGACCTCTAGAGGGGACATCTATTTCAGAAAAAGGACATAACTCGAAGCCTGACTTTGCCACACCTCTGACGTCTGACCATACGTCAGTTTATACATTTTCCTTTGTTTCAGGAGTGATCTAAAGGAATTCTTACAGCAAATGCAGTAACTATGCCAGTCTGGAAACAAAAATAACTTTTCTCTAATTTTTTATTCTGTCTTTTTCATGTAATCTACATTGAGGCTTCTCTAAATTTTAAAGTCATGAGAAAGTACAATTCAGGTTCTGGAAGGTCAATTGTTTACCCCATAATGGGCTCAGTTTGTGGTAACATCTGAAACAAAGGACAGACAACCATCGGAAGTGAGAGCTGAGTGCAGAAAGTCTTGTAGACTTAATGCTGGTTTACTGCAGTAAAAATCCTCAGTCTACCAGCAGAACACAGCCGTATAATCCTGTGAAGTACAAGCAAGACAATATCATGTAAACTCAGCCAATAATTTTGTCCAAGATATAAAATACACAGTGACTTATGTTGGAGTTACATGGTGCTGACAAGAGGTGATAGTGATGCTTAACAATAATAGTATTGCTAATTACATTGCTGTAATAAAGATATAATAAATAAAGCTATTAGTTCCTCTGTAGCATAACACATCCTTATGGCATTGTAAACACAGATAATATAGCTGGCAAGCATCAGTTCTAAAACATGACAGCATGGTGGGATGCCAGTCTGTAGCCAAATGAAAATGAAAGGACCAAAATGTCCTTTTGATCCGTTACTATATGGCTTCTGTAGATTTGCACAGCATTTTCTGTGAAAGTCTCACTGACTATACCTGTATGATAAAAGCAAACAAGATTTATAAAAAAATTCATTTCCAGGCTTCGACAATACTGGTGCTATCTTAGGGGGAAAGAAACAAAAAAAGCACCCTATCCAAAACTAAGACAAATCAGTCCTTCAAACATGTCAGATGTATTCTAAAACTATCAGTTTGCTTTGGGGAATCTTTAAAACATTTCTTATCATTATTTTTCACATACTGAAGACAGTTTACAAAAGCTGCTTGCATGTATATTTAATGACCCATATTTGTAATCAAACATGTGATCATTTATAGTGAGGGTGCTGCAGTTGGCAAGTCTATTACCAGCTAGTTTTCTGAAGGTAGCACGTAGCACCATTTATCTCTCCACTGTCTGTCAAAAAGCTATACCCCTCTGGTATTTGTACGTATAAGCCAGCCTTTAACCAGAGCATGCTTTGACCCAGGTAACTAGTTAGCAAACAGACTTGCTTAACCTTGGGGTTGTGCCCCTTCCCCGGCGTATCCACGCACTTTCGGTGAAACTGCGCCAGGAGAGTCAGAGGCCGCGTTCCAGAGCCACACTCCTTTTTGGTCGCATCCCCGGTGCTGTTTGTAAATAAGCAATGCTTCTACAGGGACAACCCAGCTTCTGTTTTGCAACCCAGCGCACGCCAATCACCGCATTGAGGAAGAACTGCAGACCAGTTTCCTCGCCATCATGAGTGCCTTCTTCTCTGGTGTTCACTCGGTCAAATATTCCACACTTTTTAAGCACGTGTAAAGGATTACAGAAACCCCTATGTGCATCTCCAGAGAGCAGCCAGAAAGGGTTAAACAAAATCAACCCTGACAATACTAGAAACAGTTCTCTCAGTGTGTGTTGGTTCACTGCTCCACAGGGCATAGCAGATGTTGTGTCTGGTAGTAAGAAGGGCCCAGGAGGTGTGAGCTGTCAATCACTTTTTTTCCTAACTACAGGCTGTGCTATGGATATGAAGCACGACTAAAACAATCTGTCTCAGCTGGGGTGTGTGAGGTATCAATAACCCTTGGCAGAGG
This sequence comes from Charadrius vociferus, assembly GCF_000708025.1. NCBI lineage: Eukaryota > Metazoa > Chordata > Aves > Charadriiformes > Charadriidae > Charadrius > Charadrius vociferus. The sequence continues at coordinate 2,475,219 of NW_009649228.1, read as the reverse complement.
TGTCAAGAGCCTTGCTGGAATCAAACTACCCTGCTGACCAGCTGCTTAGCAAGTTAACAAGGCGGCATTCAGCGCTCGCTGCCCTCCCAGCCCAACAATTAACACAACTGGAGCGGGGCTCCGCTGAAACGCGGGAGGAAGCTCGCCGCATCGCCCTTGCGCTGGCGACAAAGAGATGCACGGATCTTTATTCAGAAGCAGCCCTAACAACACACGAGGAGTGAGAGAAACTAGGGCAGAGACCGTGTTTTAGTCTCAAGTCAAAGAGGCGGATAAATATTAGTAGTGTGTGGCAAACCTGAATGGACCCAAGAAAACTAGATTCTGGAAGTATTTTCATGCACAAGGCCAGTGGCTGTAGAGCAGAGGGGCAAAAAGAGGTCCAGGAAGGAATAAAATGTGTTGAGAAGCTCGAGTAAGGTAAATTTAAACAACAGCAGGAACAAACAATGTAATGAAAGAGTTCTGTGGCACTGGTAATCCAAACAATAGCTGTGTAGCAGCTTGTTACAATCATCCACATGGCTGGTTAGAGTATTATAGAACAACCAGGTTGTAAAATGCACAGGCGACAGTTGGAAAGTCTTAAACATTTTGCACTCATGGGTCATGTACTACTCAGCCTTGTAGCGGTATAAATTTGGGAGTAATGCCATTAAAATCAATGGCTTCACAGTGGTTTAACAGGGAAGGATCTGGCCCGTTTGTAGAGCATTACCCAATTTTTCATTTTACAAACTGCTAACTCTGGCTCTTGGAGTTAATGTTTTTCCTGAGCCCCCAACACATATTCTTTTTTTGGTTTTGTTTTGAAAACTGAATTACTTTCAAGTCTTTTTGTATTCTGCATTGCTTTATTTTGTGGTTTTGTTCTCAAGGGCATCAACCAGTGATTATATACTGTTCCATTCTGAAAAAAAAAATAATAAAATACATGGTGTACAGCAAAACATGAATATTAGCTTTAAACAATTTAATGTTGTTTGTCTTTGCTTTGAAATTCAATAATGCCATCAGCCCATAAGACCTTTTAGAGCAGAGTATTTCACACAGTGAAAGCTGCTTTCTGCCACAAAAGCACAGCAGCTGTGGCTCCTGCAGATACTCTTAAAGACAGATATAATAAAACACTGGGAGGGAGTAGGTCGACACAGGAGCATGAAATGGACGAGATGAAGCCCTTTGTCACAATCAAATAGGCTGTAAAGTTACTATAGTAACATACAGTATTAAGCTCCAGGTGGATTGACTTAATGTTGACTAAACAAAAAGAGGTTAACGAAAACCAAACCAATAATTATTACACTCTCTCTACCAAATGTTTGCCACGATGCTGTTATTTTGCTTTAGCCAAGCTGCACAAAACACGGTGTGGGTTGCTTTCTGTTCTGGTGAGCAGTTCTCATATGAGAAAACCTGTAAGACAAAAACAAATTCAAAGTTGTAAGAAGGAAGTGGATGGTTTTACTGTGCTGGTGACAGACGCTGCAGCAAAATTCAGGCAAAAGACCACGACAGATTTAAACTGTGTCAATTGCTTCCTTTTTTTTTTTTTTTTTAACCCCTCCAGGATCACCCACTTCCCCAGTGTGAGAAATGTGGGGAAGGAGGGTATGTTCAAACTCATTCTGACCTACCTGAGATAAATGAATGATGGATGGAAGAGATATATACATTTAGAGACTTTGTTTTAATCTTTCCTGTAGAAACTAGCATTTGCATCTAAAAAACTACCAGAAGAGATTCCCCTAATTACAAATTGTGTCTTCAACATGAAACAAGAATTCATCCTGCCTTCAATGTTTGTTTCTAATTATATTCTTTACTGGAGAAAGAAGACGTCTGACAACTTATCAATGGGGTGCTTCTGGCTGCTTCTCTACCCTTCCCTGTTAGCTATGTCTCAAGGAAAACATTTTGCCCTGTAGATAAATCCCACAGTAGAAGGGATGCTTATCTTAGCTCCAGTGACCATTTCTTTCACTCCATTTCAGTCTGGGAATTTAAAAATCAGAGGATTTAAGTGAAATTCTTAGTTTTATTCTGAAACTTCTGATGCTGTCAGAATTCACACCTTCTATCAGAACTGTAATTTTATGTGTCTCTGGTATAGTTAGTGAACTCCAAGC
>NW_009649228.1:2470863-2473030 GCF_000708025.1 Charadrius vociferus | reverse complement strand
TTTCAGATTGAACAAAACAGAGTGGGTCTTTCTTTGATAAACCATAGTAGGTACAAATCGGAAACCCACTTGGATAGTCACTGTAGAACTGTCAAAAACCTCTCATCTGTGCCATAAACTTAGTCTCAACGAGGCTTGAATGAACACCACACTGTCAAGGAGAAATGAAAATGTGCTAATTGCATTCAGGACATGAAGTTTAGCCTTGGCCAGTAAAGAAAAAGGACAAAAAAGGTTTTAACTATCAAAAGCATGAGACAACGTTAAGCTGTACTTGGGGATGTGGTTCAAGGACAGCTTTTGGGAAAGACAATATGTGAAGGTCAGAAGGAGGAAATATCTGGAGGTCTAATTTGAGGAATTCCTTGTAGTTATTACAGCCTCTTGGCTGGTAATACAGCAATCAGGAACGCAGTACCTATTGAAAGATGATAGAAGGATTAAGCAGCTGGCCAGAGCCTGCTGGCAAAAAAGCAAGGGCTACCCATTTCAAGAATTTCTTCCCTGTAACTTGGCAGAAATGTAATGTGACCATATCCCAGGAAATGTGGTGAGGTGTGGTCAGAGGAACTGTAATAAAGCTGAGAGGCAATGCTGAGGGCTCCACTGGGAACAAATATCATCACTTGAAGATGTACCAAGTACTCTTGTTCAAATCTATTAGGGAATTGTTTCCATTTGGATTGGATTTGTAGAAGTACCTGGCTCAAGGTGGAGCCATTAGAATGACAGCACTAGACTCTGGTCAGCTTTCCCAAGGGCAAGTGGATTCTGGGTACTCATAAAAAAATATTACATACATACAAAAGCTCAAGTCTTCCAGTTCCTCTGGAGTAGTGCTGTCACTCATTAATGGCTGTGGCATGCCAGAAACAATTGTGTATCTTGCATGACATGTGGAGGACAAGATATTTGAGGAGTTCCTTGTGAGTATTTGAGATGTCTCTGCTAAGTCAGTCTGTTAGAACATCCTGAAGACCTAAAGTTAAGCAAAGGGAATACCAGAATAAAGTCACTAGCCTAGAAAATATCTTCACTTGCTTCAATCTCCTTGTAAATACTTTTGAAACCGCATACCGCATTCTGAGATGTCACCTGTCTCCTAACTCTAAGTGGGACCTCGGACTTCTGCCACTAACAGGGTTATCTGGATCCTCATCTTTGACTCCACAGATTTGGCTTTGGCTGTTGAAGAAGAGCATCCAGAGAACTATAGCCTGCAGTTCAGAAAGCTGGTATAGGTACCACAGATCCTGTAAAGATGTAGCTCAGGAGCAGGAAGAAAAACAGAGGGCTGGTGAAGGCCCAGCTCAATTCCTTATGTCTTGGCAAGTGAGGACAGTGTTGTCCAGCCAGGGCAGGCTGTTCACAAGGCACAAGCACAGGCCCTGCACGCTTTAGGAACTGGTTGCCTGAACAGAGGCAGAAGTGGAACCTATATAGAAAATGCATTGGATAAAAATCCCGTGTGTTTATGAATTGTAAAAAAGATTTTATTTAATAGTTTGTATAGGAAACAAGTGTACTATTCCTTCTTATGTATTCTTAAAATGAGGATATGTGCCAACATTTGCAGATAGTATGCTGGAAATGAGATATGTATGCGGTTAGGTGTCAAACCAGGGTTTCTTTACATTTTTCCAGAATACTCTCTCATGGCCACATGAATATGTAGCAATGCTTGAAAAAAGGATGATATATCACCCTGGGTAAATACCCCAGTTATTGTGCTGTTTCAGATCTTTGTTCTCCATGGTTGATGTTAATATGTTACTCTGAACAGTGGGTATCGTTCCTCCTCCTTTGCTTGTGAAGTCCCAGGCAAAGCTCATCATTCTGCTCTGCCAATTCTTGGTTTTGGTTCTCTGCAGGGAGCAATAGACATGGAGACCAAGTGCAGCTGGGGCTTCTCTCTAAGGAGCGGGTACACAGCAAAGCTCCTGCGCAGATGGGGTCCCCTTACTATACCCCTGGTGACCCACACAGGGCAGGAGTGCAGCAGTCACCTGCTTCTTTCCCCAACAGGGTCCTTTACCTTCCTGTGCTGCCCGGGTTAGCTGATGGGATGGAAAACCTCCCCTGACCCCTCCCAGCCACAGGAGATCACTTTTGTGTTTCTCTGGGCTGAGCAGCAGCTGGAAGCCCACTATGTCCCTGGGGGGAGGGG
>NW_009649228.1:2455675-2470476 GCF_000708025.1 Charadrius vociferus | reverse complement strand
GCTGGAATCCCCCCCTGTTCCCGGGGGGGGGGGGGGGGGGGGTGTCTGCACTCCAAAACACCAGCCCCGCAGCCTACCCCTGGGGTGATGCCCTCTACATAATTTTACCCTCCTCCCTGTCTTTGAAACTTAAGAAGATGTTGTTTGTATTCTCTGTTCAACTTCCCCCGTGTTGTGATGGCCTCTGCACGTGCTTGTTTATTAATCAGCGAGGCTCAGCTGAATACATACTTAAGAGGTAACTTCAACCTAAAGGTGTTGAATATTCAGAGAAGGTAAAATGCTTGTTTCTTGCTTTTTAACTCAAGGAACTCACATTGCTACGTGGGCTTTCCTTGAGAGTCATTGTAGATTAAGAGACAATTTGAATTATAATCCTGATCCAAATACTACTCCTTCTGTGACTTTGGGCATGCCACTTAACCCCTCTGAGCCTTATTTTCCCTATTATCTGAGACTAATGGTATTTTACCTGTCTCAGACCACAAGGGAGCTATGAGGCTTAATTAATGTTTGCAAACTGGGTTGTTGCATAGCATAATTAAATAGCATTTCCAAAGTTTAAAGAAGTAGAAAGTATTAAGACCCATCAGCAGTAAAGATGAGATGAGGAGTGAGAATGTCCTGATTCCCAGGACAGTGCTTAATTCTCTCAACCATATGGCTTTGGAGGGAAAAAACAGCATCAAATTGTCTTCAAGAACCTTTTTCAAAGTTCAGAAATGTGAATTTTAAAGCAAAGGTGGCTATCCACAACTTTAAAGAACATCCAAACAGCAATATTATTTTGATTGTTGTATAATCATTTCCATCTTGTTTAGTTGCATGAAGTTGTCCTGCAGTTTTAGATGGTATTAAGCTTCCAGCCAAGAGGCTTTTGTTAAGAACAACCTTTCACAGCCTCACGTCTACTCAGTTATAACACTTTTAATGAGCCATTATTTTCCTTTTTAAAATTTAAGAGTTCTCTTCCAATTTAATTTACAATATCCCGGCTGCCATTGTCTTAGAGGAAGTAGAAATACTGGAAAAGTCCAGCAGCTTCACAGGGTCAGATCTATCAGACATCTCTTGCCCTATCACTTCTGCTCATAACTCCCCCATGATACTCTAGAGTTATTTTAGCTACAAATTGGAAACATATCACAAAAGCACAGAGGTTACTGTAGGACTATACCTTATGTTAGAATAACGTGAAAGCAAGTACTGATAAAATCAAAGTATGGTTAAATGAAAAGTGCCATTTTGCTCATTTAACTGTGTTTCTCCATGTCCTGAACCAGAAAAAAAAAGCAAATTCAGAGAAAGTTTATAAGTTTATCCATGTGTTTGTAATATTCCTTCTTTTTGGTTAAAGGCACCAGTATTTCTTTTTAGTTTAAGGCAGTAGGATTTTCAGTTAACATTTTCTATTTTCCATAGGTTTTCAAAACAGAAGGGAAAACCCAGTAAAAATGTTAATTTAATTTAATTCCCTTCCATTTTTTTTTATATTAAAAGAAAAGAAGTTTTGAAGAAGTTACAATGAGATTTTTATGCTATGAATAGCATAGAAATGTATAGCATCAGTCTTATAGCATTAAGGCTTACTTCAACAAATGTGTGATACAACTCAAGTTTATTTATTTGGTTTTAAAAATTATATTTTAATTTCAAGCACAGTTGAAGGGCTGTAGCTATTGAGATAATGGACCGATGGTTTCCCTTTAGCTGAAAAGAAATATATTTTATTTTCTCAATAGTCAGTCTTTAGTTTTACCTGTTTTTCAAATTCTGGGAAGAGAGAAATAAAAGTTGTAAATAAAAGAGTTTTAAAAAAATTTGATTTTTTTCTTGAACTAAGAGCTTTAGCTTTTTTCAATATACATAAAATCGAGTGAGAAGTTACTAAAAATGAAATATTTATTAGTATATCACCATTCTGTGGTGATACACTCCTTAAAAATAATGCACTTCAAATCCTAAGGGATCTAATTTATTTGAAGTAAAGTCTCTTAGAAAAAGGTGTATCTGAAAGGTTCAGATGGGACCTTGCTATTTAGATCTTAGATATCAGAGAAGAGCCTGTGTATAATCACGATGGCTACTACAGATGATAGGACAATTCAAAGTCCAGGATATGGAGCTGCATACCAGGATCTATTGGTATCTCATAGAGAGTCCTTAGAGAATGACCATATCACAAGAAATGGAGAATTTGCGTTAACTATCATCCAGCCCTAGTTATGCCTGGTTGCGCCTGTTTCTCTCCTAGCTTTCTTACTTTTCTTTTCCGTAGATTGACATAATAGCTGGATTCAGGGTAGCTTTCCAGTTCTGCGTGACTGCGATAAATAATTTCTATCATGAACAAAACTGTCATAAAGCAAAAAGATGACAGTCATTCTGACCAATAGCTTATCACCTTCTCTCAGCATAAAGGGACCTGTTAAGGCTGCCCCATCTCAGTCTCATGGTTAAGGCATCAGTAAGGCAGGAGAATAAGCCTGTATAAAATGCACATAACTGTGGATGCCCACAATGAACTTGAAAAGATGACCACTCAAAATTTTCATCTGTGATAAAGGTAAACTTATGGCAGAGGAGAAGATGGAAAGAAAAGCAACTCTAAAGCATGTTTTCATCACCCTGATTCTTAAGAAGTAAGACCCACAACAAAGCAAAGCTGCTGGTAAGGGTCAGGAACCGCTAGGAAAGTATTGCTTCTTTGTGCTATCCCAGCAGGTTTGACCGATTGTATTTTCCTTTGTTTCCATGGATCCCTGTGTTGTTTGCTCCTGCAACAGGTGTACAGGGGTTTACCCTTTGGCGCTCTGCCTACTTGCAGTCCCTCTGCGTATATTTCCAGCCAGAGGCTTGGGGCAGGTTTCTGACATCAGTGCATCAGGACCTGAGACATGACCATCCATGTCACAGTAAGCCGTAATATCGCAAATATCTCAGTTAGTTAAAAGATTTCATAAGTCTTGTTAAAATCGCTTATAGGAACTCATAGTTATACAGTATCATTGAAAAACATAAATGTCTCAGTGAAATTTTTTCCGTTAGGAGTAGGGAATTAGAAAAACATTATTTTGTACAATTGTGTTATTCTCCCTCATCAAATCTAGACAGAAAAAGGCAGATAAAAATACTTCTTTCTTTTGCCACTGTGAGAAGCAATTAGTATCTAGCAAGCCTTGCCAAACCACAAAGAGGAAGTGTTGGTTTTGGGTCTGCTGATGAGCAAACAGTGATTGGAGATGGGCAGGACCAAAGCTGGGACCTCAATGCAGTTGAAAAGAGAACAGTTATTTACACCAGTAAAGAGGCGGGGGGAGGGGAGCAATTAGCAATCTCGATTATTAAGGGAGGTAAATCTCGCTTTCCACTATGCTGCTGAAGCAAAGAGCTAAAAGCTCCCCCTAATTCAGCCTGAACTGAAAGTCAATAAGCCATTTAGGAAAAGAAAGTGAGCGTCCTGGGCTAGAGTCACCTCTCAGCCTGGGGAACACTGGTGCCAGTGCTCTCCAAAGTGCGAGAAGGTGAACACTCACTAAACATGCATGAACTTGAAGCCAAAAGTAGGGAAATACTCTGACAGCTCACTGGAGCCTCTTGCTGTCCCAGTCTGGGAGTTTCATCTACCATTTTTGCCACAGCTGGCAACGAAAATGAATTTTTAAAAGATCAAATTGTTCAGCTTTCAGCTCAGATAACGTTCATATGACCACGTGAGAGTACTTCACTTGTACCACGTGTTGGAGTCTGCCACAGCAGGACGAAAGATGCAGCTGTGCAACGCATGCTGCTGTTCTACGCACCGGACAGTGGCACGCAGCAATAGTGACTGATTGCTGTACGCTAAAGTTTTACATTTCTAAAAAGTCCCCACTGGCAAGGGAAGCTATCGCTTTGTGAGGAAAAGTGAAAGCAGCATGTGACAAAGCAGATGCAAACTATTTGTCCTTGCGGAGACTTTGCCTTTGTTCCTTTTCATCTCGCAGTTTCTCTTAATCTAAACTAAAGGCCTTTCAGATTGCGTACATGAGTCTCCTCAGGACTGAAAGGATGCGTGTATGTGGGCTGAAAAGGAGAGGAGACAGCTGAAGTAAGAAAAATGCCAGAGCGTTTAAGAACGCTAAAACCTGGAATGTATTCCCAGGATTTTTTGCTACTTCTAGTCAAAGGTTCATTGAGAGTGTCTTTATATTTATACATGCGTACATACATACATAAACATCTAGGCTGTATGTATTGATTAAATAATTACCTAAAAAAGTAATTGGCTCCTAGACCTGCCTGATCAGTTGAAAAAAAAAAGAAAAAAAAATCCTCTAGCAAAAGCACTGCACATAGATCTAAGACAACACCAACAAATTCTCATTTCACTGGGATTTTATTTCATTCTTGTAGGCTTAATATCTCACTGCATGAACAAAAAATATCACATGGAAAGGGCTTCAGGCTAGTGACAAGATTCAACCTTCTGAGTACTATCAATATCATCCCTATACCCACATGGTTAGCACTTTCTAATACATTCGCTGAAAACCATTAATAAAGCAACATTTTTAGTCTAGTTCTTAACCATGTGTCGCACTGAAATAAGTTCATGTAAATCTGTGAACTGCACGACAATGATCAAATTAACAGTCATTTCAGGAAAAATGCCCCTCAGGCTGAAAAATAATTAGTAGACTCTCACTCTATTCTTTCCTACTAATAAAAATCATGCTATTATTGTTGACTGTGCTAATAAAACACCTTCCATGACCCTGAGGTAGCTCGATGTAAAATATAAGGACTATTCTATTGTGCAGATGCACACATGTTTTATTGAACATTTCTATTTAGCTTCTCATCTGGTAACAGCATTACTTCCACGAGAACTTTTGTCAGAATGATGCAGCACACACGGTCTCTTCTTCCTGTGCAATTCATCTTGCTGAAGTAAACCCCAAATTTTAAAAACTCCTCAGACTTGCAGTTTAACTTCTGTGCGTAATGATCACTACATAGTGCAATAGCAAGCAGCTGCTTTTTCCCCCTTTTATAACAACTCAGAACCAGAATATTCATTTTAATAGGTATATTCTTACATTACAGTATTCAGAGTGACTCAGACATACAGCAGAATATGTACACATTCTTTTCAAAAGTTTGCTCTCAGGATTTTTGTTCAGTCTAAAAAGCGATTTACCCTGTGCTATATTGCCAAAGCCACCTAGTCAAGTATTTACCTTATTATTATCTGTGCCTTCGTTTAATCCTCTAACCGTGTGGCACAAGAGCACAACAGAAAGTTACCAAGACTGTGAATACACGGTGACCAAGCTACCCATGGTCATACTCCTGTGCTGCCATAACTATGGCATAGCTTTCCTATTTGCAAAGGTAGAGGGAAATACCATATTAACTGAGTGACAAAAGCGTGCCCAGATATAGAGCAATGTCAACCTATTCCCTTATGCAGTAATGGATTTGTGAGGCCACATCCCAGATCTTATTATTGTTCACTTTAACTGGTAGTGAAAACTATATAAACACAGAGATAGGGGGAGAGGGCTTGTTTGAGTTTTAGGTTCATGAATAATATACAAACATTTGGGATTAATTTACAGTAGCAAGCAAATAACAAGAGCTTTCCAAAATGGCTCCCAAGAGCACTTCCAAGGAAAGTACTCCCACTAATTTGCGTAATATGAAAGTCAGAATGAGGTTCTTCTGTAAACATATTTCTGAAAGCACTTTGTGAGTAAGTGATCAGGAGTGACAGCACATACTGGGGGGTAAATAAATGGGCTGACAGCCTAGAAATACCTACTGAGGGCATCAGAAAGAGTATCGCCAGTTTTGGCAGGATTTGGAGCCAACCTTTAATTCCTTAGGATGCTGCAAGCTCTGCTCCTTGCCTCTGTGTGTGTGTGTCTGTGTGCAGGCGCACGCGTGTGCACACGTTTGAAAATGTATGGCCGCGTCCACACAATTCAGCTCAGCACTGCCATCCTACAGAAGGCTGGGAGCCAGCAGAGCAGTTTAGTCAGATCCTGAACTGCTTGTGAATTTCCATTTTGTAGGGAATGGCACTAATGCTGCGGTCAAAGTTACGTGATGCCAGGAGGACGTGCTAGGCTTGAGTATGCTGCATCATTGACCAGTGTGCGTAAGTACTCTGCTTTCACAGAATCACACAGAATGGTCAGGGTTGGAAGGGACCTCTGGAGATCATCTAGTCCAACCCCCCTGCCAGAGCAGGGTCACCTACAGCAGGTTGCACAGGACGGCGTCCAGGCGGGTTTTGAATGTCTCCAGAGTGGGAGACTCCACCACCTCTCTGGGCAGCCTGTTCCAGTGCTCCACTACCCTCAAAGTAAAGAAGTTCCTTCTCATGTTAAGATGGAACTTCCTATGTTCAAGTTTATGCCCATTACCCCTCGTCCTATCACTGGGCGCCACTGAAAAAAGACTGCTCCCATCCCCCTGGCATCCTCCCGTTAAGTATTTGTAAGTATTAATAAGATTCCCCCTCAATCTTCTTTTCTCTCTTCTTTCCTGTGTATACATTCTCCATTATGATCCCAGCAACTTGGATGATCTACCCTGCCCTCAGCTTCTGCATCAATATTAAAAGTAATTTTCCTAATTACAGCTCTGAATTGTTGTAATGCTGCAATTTTTGAGAAAAAAAAATCCGCTGTTTTGCAAATTCCTGTTATTTATGGGAATTCTTAAAGAATACATAAAATCCTCATATTTTAGAGATTTATATTTCATACAATCATATCTATTTAGTATTGTCTTGTGACAAAGGAGGATAAAAGGATTGCAAATAGGTAACAGGAACTAGATAGATTTTTTAGTATTTCTCTAATGTAACCTTGTATGAGAATCAAATCCTGCCCAAATTACTTTTGTGATATGTAGATGCTATAAATAACATGATGGAAAAGGGATTGATCTCTTGCTTTCTCCTTTACATGAGTATATGTTGTAATCAGAAAAGCTAATATATTACCAAAACCACCTTTTCTTCTCTCTCAGAGATGAAGTTCTTGGACCAAGAACTCACGCAAATGCCTTCTATTGACAGGAAAGTTTCTGAGGCTACTGCACTTCTGCCCTTCAGAAATGACAGCATCAAATATTCAGAACTTCAGAAGAACCCGTTTTTCTCTCCCATAGCCTCTCACAGCTTGTTAGTATAGTGTTTTGGCTTCAGGTGGCCAAATTGTTCAGAATTAGACCTTCGGAATAGTAAGAAATACACATGTTGCTCTGATAAAGCTAAGAACACTTCAGGCTCTGTTCCAGAAATAGGATTGAAAGTAATTTCCATCTTCTAAGCATTATCAGAAAACAAATGTTAGTAAACAGAGGGTAGCAGGTAAATGATGATGGGGGAGGTCAACGACAACATCAATGTAAAGACTACAACTTGCTAAAAATTAGAATGGTACATGTGAAAAAATATAAATTTCATGAAAGGAAGGAATCAAATTAATTTCCACATCTACTTTTAGACATCTGTTCTTCCATAATGGGATAAGAACCTGCAATTTCCATGGGCGGTAATGAAAATTCTCAGTGCTCAACACACTGAAGGGCGATGCCTTGAGCTATTGAGCCTACGTATTTCCACAGTTACAGACTAAGGGTTGGTGTTTGCCCGGGAAAGGAGACTTATCGTGTAGTTACAGCTCTGGCCACAAACAACTAGGCAGGATTGCTTCTGAATGCCAGTCTTTCAGTAATTAGCAGAATACTTGGCAATTAAAAGAAAGTTTGCAACGCTGTACTGCTATTACTTTTTCTTTTTTTCCTCCATGGCTTACATACTGTACTTTGTTTCATTTCCTTATGAACTTGTAAAGTTTTCTAGAAAGACTCTTTTTAACTTTGTTTAGTACAAAAATATCGGACCCCCTAGTCAGGATCTTTCGGGAAAACTGGTGACAACAGACTAAGGGAGATGTTGCAAGGAAAAAAACTACGCTCAGTCTCTAATTTTGAGGGAAGTCCAGCTGGACTTGCTGATTCCAAGTAGCCACAGAGCCTGGCTTTGAAGAAAACAGAAGAGATAACTGCAGTTATTTTTTCTGGCCCCCAGAGCTCTCTCATTTGAAGTACATATACACAAAATATTCCTGTTTTTTTTTGATAAACAGAGGTCTCATGCAGGTGTGGACTCAACAGGTGTTGCTAATCAATGCAGTTTCTCTGCAGTCAATGAAGCTATGCCAATTTGCGCAGGAATTCTGCTTCACATTTAGATGTTCCTTATTGGCGGTCAATCTGTAAACAGGACTAACCCGTCTTGCCCACACTTCAAATTTGTGCTTTGCTATACTAGAGAAGTCTGTGGTGTTTTAATTAGCACAGTGTTAGGGTGCACTTCAGATATCCTCCAGAACAACAACTGCATTTTGCATTTGATTAACACAGTCCCCAGCAAATAACTGAGATCAATTTCTAGGGAATAAGGAGAGAGTCAACTTATCAAATGTTAATTAAAAAGGAAATATTAGTGAAAAAATTCTGTACCATCTGCATGTTGGACATCTCTGAACTTGGTCCTATATTTCTCTGTGTAGAACGGACTTTTCACTTGGTTGCCATATGGAGGAAGGGAGATGTTGTAAATGAAAATGTGACACAAGGATAAAAGAAAAGAGGTGCAACAGCTAGCACAGTTCAACTAAAAAGGCCACCTACACACGTTGGATCTGCTCTCACCATGTAGGGAGGACTCATTTGACCAGCACCGACACAGCAGATAAACTGACACTAGTACTGACCTTTCAAAATGACAGGAGTAACTTTTTCACTTTAAAATAACATTTCCAGTGCACTATATACAACAGATATGCATATATACAACATATATGCAATATATACAACATATATGCAATATATACAACAGATTTCTTTCAATATCAACATGGCAAAGAAGGTCCTTTGATACATTTCTTATTTTTGCTATGTAGGACAAATATCTTGGATGTAAAGCCTTTGAAAATAAAGGCAAGAAGAAACTCATGAATCATCTGAAGGCAGAAATGAAGAGATTATGGTTTATGCTAAGAAAATTATGATATTTGAGAACTACTTTCTACTCTGCCATAGATGAAATTTTAAAGCCAACGGACAATAGTGAGGCAAGGTATGTATAGCTGAACTCACTTCTTTTTCTGTAATCGCTTTAAGTTTTGTAACATCATTAGAAGACTTAGTAACTTCTGACTTGTAAATTTAGTCCCGTTGAGAGCACTGGGACTAGCTGTAGAGTTAGCAACTTTCAAGAAATCCAAGTTGGATCACTACCAACAAGCATGGCCCTGTAATAGTACACTGAATTGATTCTCCCACAAAGCAGCTCATTCATTTTCACAACAGCTTGATGAATGCTGTTTTTTTGATTAAGCAGGAGAGTGTGAAGATCACTGCCTACGCCAAGGCTGTTGGGACAGACCTCAAAAGTTAATACTCACTCATAAGAGTGGGGAGTGCATTTGAATAATTGGGTCCCGTTTCTCTGGTCAAACCAACAAGCTAAGAGTTCAAAATTACGCTGATTTTCTCTTTTCCCAGTGCCCTGTGTAGACTTTTTGACTTGAAGTGTTCTCATTACCGAGTTGTGTTATAGGAAGCCGCAGATAGTACGCATACCATGTGCTGGCTTGTGCGGACAGACAGTGATTAAAAGAGAAGAAACGGGGAAGTGATGGTTTCGAAATGAGATCGCTGTGCAGAAAGAAGGCAAGCTTAACAAGTCACTATATGTCAGTAAGGACTTAGAACCTAAAATGTAGTGAATTATTTTTAGGACAAGGGAACTAAAAGAACATCATGAATTGGGGATAAGAGTTTCTCGGCATCATTCGCTGATCAGAGAAGAGACTGAGCAATCACAGACTTCTGATGCAAAAAATTCCTACTTAAGCAACCCAGCAAGCAGAAAAATTCAAGACACACAGAAGCAGCAAAATGATGGTATCTCTTAATGACCTGTTCTTTATCTTTTTTTAAAAAAAATACAGTTCTATCATCTGTACTTCACAGCCAAGACCTTCAGCTCATATTCACAGTCTATTGTGTCTACTTATTTTTATTGACCTTGGAGGGAGCCAGCAACTGGCAGTTTTTGTCAGAATTGTCTGTTGTTTTCTTGCATGTAGGTGCCATAATGGTTGCAATACCTGACTTAATCATAGTTGGATGTTTCACTATGCATCCTAGCACTTACATCTCTCTGCAAAACTTGGTATGCATAAGCTCTGTCAATTTAAACAGCTAACAAATGTTCCTCATTTAGTTAAACCCTTCCCCAAACTCTCATTGTAACATGAGAACTTCTGTGCACTCACGTAGCTGAATAAAGAATTCACTTATAAAGTAAAATATGCACTGATGGCTGAAACACAGCAATGAATGATCAAGAGAAAGAATCAGTTTCGGTGGAAAGTAACATACATTGAAGCGGCTTGTATCAGCCACAACATGGTCAAACATTTATTATGGGGAATTAATTGACAAGGAGAACAATAGCAACTAACAATGGGAGGAGAGATGAAGCTCTCTGTAGCTTCTGGTATGGCCCCTTTAGGGGTTTATCTGAGGGTAGCTGCTAAAAGGTCACAGGCATCGTCTAATGTCTAGGGCCTCTTTTGCATTTATACCCCCTCCCCCCAAGGATAAAATTATGCTCCAAGAAGTAGTTAAAAAAATTAAAACAAAACAGAAGGACTTGCAGATGCAGGAAGTTTTACAATTGCCAGTGCTACTACAACTGACGACTTATTTTTATGTACCGTGCTTCCTAATCACAAACAAGCCTCTTATACAGTCCACAAACATGTGCATATAAATCTCAGCATTATTATGGAGCTAATTTTAGAAAACTTTATTGTTAACTATTCTTTTAAGAGCTGTGTATGAAAACAGAAGGACATGCGAGTGCTGATATCAGGTGAAATATTGCTGGACCAGGTTTATTTTAATTTCAAGTTATTTTACTTAATTTACTTGAAGTACTGCAAACTAGGAAGTCTGTAATTTTTAAAACTATGTTGGCATACATTTTTGGGCAAGTCGCCATGAAAAAACACTGAATTAAGATAATTCAGAAACTGAACTGAAAGTATTTGTCTCTCTTTAATTCATCTATCACAGCAAGCCATTCATGTATACCCTATCTCAAGTCATTAAAGATAATAATTTCTGTTTTATGATCCACTTTTTAACTTCAAAATGCACAAAAGTAATTAAACCAGATTGAAACAATTATAGAAAAACAATATTCAATAACTGAGGTGCCAAAATTTTTTACCGTACCCTAAGGATGCAAAAAATTGCCTAAGCAGCAGTAATATTATTCTACATGTTACATTTATTCCTGCAAGCTAGCCAAGCTCAAATTAATTGTACTGACTAAACTTTTATTCTTGGAGAAAATTAAAGATATGCTGTTGTCAACACTTGAGCACAACCTTGCCGACACTTAAACGCAGAGAAGGGTGTGACATCCTGCCCTGGCTGCCTTGCGCTAATTAATCACTCTGGTATTTAGGACCATTCAAGCAGACAAATTAATGGAGAATAATTAGTGTATCTTTGTTCCAGCTCGGCTTTGCACACCAGACATTGAGGGAGAGAGGGGAGTATGTAGAAAGTGAGCCATTAGCATGCACATAGTTGCGCTTCTGTTCAGCAAGTTCTGCAGAGATTAAGAGAAAAGCCAAATTAGCAGTCGTGTGACTGGGGTTAGGACATCTCTCAGTAAAGAAAGCACTCTGTTTGGGTATCAGCTTTCAGAAGCAAGTTGTTAATCCAGATGTTACCTTTCATAACGAACAAAACACAATTAAAAACCTCCTCCTCCCCCTCTCACACGTGCACACAAAAGAAAAACGAGGAATTGTTCCTTTGCATTACAAAGATTTATCTGCAATTCAGCTACTGGTACATACCAACAAGAAATTTCTAAATCTTCAGCTTTCCTTTCCAGATATTTTTTGGTCAGCATTAACTTTCACTGGGAACACATGGGAGAATATGACAAAGATCATACACCACGTAGTTGTTGCAGTCAACAACAACACTGTTATTTGGACTGAGGATACGAAACTCCGTAAGTCCTTCAAAGATAACAAATAGCGTCAGATTTAAATTAAATGCAAAATTAAAATTGAATAGAATCATGCAGTAGCCTAAAGTATGAAAAAACAGTGATAGGTATCAAAAAGAACAATTATGTTAAAGTCCTTAACACAGAGATATTTTATAACAAAAGAAAGATGTATTTGTACATGTGCCATGCAAAGCTTTCAGGTTTTCTCGTATAAAAACCTTTTGTGCCAAATTCTTCTGTTTCTTTTTCTCAAATGATAAGATCTATAAGAATTTGACTCCCATCAGGAAGGAGATGATCATTGCTAATTCACTTTGACAACATCACAAGCTTCATGTGATGGATACTACTTGGTGGGACTGGACCCAAACTGAGCTCACTAGCAATATCTGTGGCAGTTCAAGTGTTATTCCAGACATCATCATCAGCATCCAGTCTCTCTGATAGGTGTCAAAGTCTAAAAGTATGTAACTCATTGCACGAGCAGGACATAAAATGTCTCCTTGTTGAACGCCACCGTGTTTAGGAAGATTTGGTATAAAAACTTGCTGCTCAGGCCCATTTGTAGTGCACAGAGCTTACAGGCAAAAATGCCCCATGGCTTACAAAGCACAGTGTCTCGAGGGGGTGGGAGGGGGTGAAAAGGGTCAGGGAAAAAAGAGCAAGAAAGACCACACAGTGAGAAAAGCTGACCACACTCAGAAGCTGTATCAATCCTAATCAATCCTATAAAATCTTTTTTTTTTTTTTTTTTTTTTTTTGTAAGAACACAATAATGCGCAGACTATAAAACTGTGCTAAGTGCACTTTATGTTTGTTCAGCATGAACAAGAGGGTGAGAGGAGGGGGAAGGAATCCCACCTGGGCTGTGACACGATACAGGATACTGTTTTAACACAGCACTACAGGGCTTCATAAAATGTGATATTTCTGTTCACAGCGTCCAGGGTTTGTCAGTCGAGGGAGAACACAGCTACCAAAGCATGACCCTTCGCAATTCCTCACTGGGGGAAAAACAGAGCGCCTCTCCACAGCTTCCTACAACACGGAGTTACTGTGGGCGATAAGACCAGATGCCATTAGAAATGCTGCCATCCTGGGAGTGGGTTTCCTCGATCTTTGAAGGTGCATAATCCTCATTAAAGGAAAACCCTGAGCGTAGGAGGGGCAGCGCTGACATCAAGGCACCTGGCCATGACTAAAAGAGCTGGCCCCATATGCGGCTGCTGCTGAGCAGCAGAATGTAATTTAGTCGCACCAGCAGGAGCAGAGGTCAATGATTTTATATTAATGGGGATCACGACAGTTCTAAGCTGTGGCGTGCTTTGAAATAAGTGTTGTACAAGGCAGCAAAGAGAGCTCAGCAGAGGAAATGAGCTGTGTCACTGTCTCCTCATGCCTTGAAGCAAACACTGAAATGTTTAAAGTTGCTATAGACTTAAAGCCATAATATTTTACAAACAACAATTACCTGTTTTAATCCAAAAGCTAAGTAGCTTGTGAATGATTACCTCTTCTGACATAATTCGAACAAAAATAAAAAATGAAAGGCATGTGGCTTTTAGACTGCAATCTAAACAGAGGCAGAAGTGGAAGAAATGTGGTAAGTCTTTCAAAAAAATCAAATACGCTTTGTAATTAATCATTTGCATGCAAGGATTATGGTCACATGGCATTAAATCACAATGCATCAGTGAACAATCCCTGTCAATATCACCTAACAAAAACCGCAGATTCATCTACGCAAAAGTGGATGTTTTGATTAAAAGATCCTCTGGTGTTTTAATATGTACACTTCAGACCATGAACTAAATTCACATTTAATCAAGCTTCTTTGTGAAGATGTAATGTGAGCTCTTCTGTGGCTTTTGGGGGGATTTAAATCTGGCCTTTCATGTAAGTGCATGACACAGCAATCCTTTACATGGATCAATACCTAACTCAAGGGATACCTGAGGTCCTTAATGAGGTTTTCAGGGTGGGGAGAATTCTTCAATTGTTGCTATTGTATTCCATGGGCACCAACAATGTGCTAGGTGCTGTCCAGATGTGTGGTGGAGACTTGGTCTTTTCAACAGAGGTTTCCTTCTGAGGTGAGATGTGCATGAACTAGAGTAAAAAGAGAACAATATTGCACCTTTCCCTACTAATTCACAGCAAAATTCAAATTTCTCTTCTCAGTATTTGTCCTAAAGCCTTTTGGTAAGTTTTACAAAAGAGCTCAGAATCTGGAATTAGAGTTGCAGCCTTGTCGATCTTCTCTGAGACATTCCTTCATGGTGTGAGAAGGCACAAAGTGCAGCAATGGCTGAAAGACAAGCAAGGGGAAATCATGATGGCAAAACAAAGAGGATGGGAGATGAAAGATACTGACTCAGCAGTCGGGATTGTGAAGGATCTCAAAGGCAATGAGAAGCAGTTCACATTTTACTGAAGGGTGGAAAAAGGGATAAACAGCAGAGCTGAGGTGGTAACCCAAGAAGAATTGAGAAACTGTATTTTGAGCTGACAGGATCTGGGGAAAAAAATTGTGTGGAGAGCCACAAAGGGGAATGCTCCAAAAACTGCTGTAAAAGAAGTTGGGCACAACATTAACTAATAAAATGTTAAACCTTAGAATTGAGAATTCAGGAGGAAAGAGAGCAAAGGGTAGAGCAGTGAGGGGACTGACAGACAAAGATTTGTCTAAAGG
>NW_009649228.1:2434880-2455619 GCF_000708025.1 Charadrius vociferus | reverse complement strand
AAAAGGGTAGAGCAGTGAGTGGACTGACAGTTACAGATTTGTCTAAAGGTACAAACCACACTGATCTGAAAGGAGGTTGTGTTGGTAACAAAGAGACATAGAAAAAGTTTTTAGGAAAAATACACTTTGGCCATGTTTAATTGTTTTGATGGAGAGATGTAAGGCAGAAATAGTTCAAGGGCAAATGAAGACTTGCATGCAAGGATCAAAGCATGGTGCTAAAACACAATAAATCGTTAACAACAGCTGGAAATGAAGAAAAAAGTGCCATATATAACTAATTGGAATGTAGAAATGTATGCCAAAGGAGAATGTAGGGAACTCCTGGAAATAAGAAAGCCCCTACAGCCTCAGGGTGCCAACCAGAAGGGCTCAGTGCCTGATTTGGTGGAAGTAGAGCAAAGCTGCAGCTGGGAGACATGCACAGAGTGCCCTGGGCTCAGAGAGTCAGCCTGGCCAGCACCGTGAAACGGCCTCACCCTGTAGCCGTAACCAAGTGTGCACGCCTCTGCTTCCCTATCAAAACCACAGATGCTTTCACTGTCATGATTTCAGAGCATTAATAATTTCATGCAAAGTGATTCATGCACAATGTCAGCAGACATAAGCACAATAATTTGTGTATCAGCAGTGATAGGCAAACATCACATATTATTTCCCCATTTATTTTGATACAAACTGAATATATGAGCCATCCCTGTGACAACTGGTTTGCCTGTCTTTCCATTCAAAACTATTGCCCAAAACAAACTTTTCAAGAGTCCAGGAAAAAAGGCAGTGGCCCAGGACAGAAAATAATAATGATAAAAAAATTATAAAACCCCAAAAGATTTTAAAAAAGAAAAATAAGAATAATGAATCTAAACTGAGGGTTTATTTAAAAAAAAAAAAAAGATAAAAAAAATGTGTCTTCTGTTATTGGTTTTCAATCTCTACCAGAAAGACAGCATCCGGGGCATCATGCAAAGGCGAGGTAGGGCTGACCAGCTGACTGGTGAGACCTTTGCTTTCTATGAGGAAAAGTCTATTATAAGTCAGATACCTCCATGATTAGGGACAACTGAGCAACTTTCTTCTCTGAAGGCAGTATCTCCTGGCTCTGTTGGCGACAGCCTGACTCCTGTGACAGCAAGAGCACGGCAGCCAGAGCTGGACTGGATGCTGGGTGAACACAGCAGATGGCTTCTCGGTCATACCTGGGAGAACTGCTGGCACAAAATCAAGGTCCTTCTGGTCTCTGCTCCTGGGAAACAGATCCCTCGCCTGCCTCTCACTACATGCTAAAACTCTGCGCAGGGTCACAGGCTGGTAGCCTCTGGCCAAGCAGGCAGGTAGGCAGAAGATGGAGGCAGAAGGAGCCCAAGAGCTGGAGAGCACCGTTTGAATAAGGTTTGCATCATTCCTGGCCCAAAAGCAGGGCTGTAAAGTCTCTGTCTCCATCCCCTAGCAGGAATCTTGCAGGCATTAAGATTTTAGTCTTGGAGAGAAGCCTTGCAGGAAGCTGAGGATTGATTTGAGACGCAGAACTTGGCTGCCACTAAATTTCATGGCTAACCCTTTTAAGCAGTTTTTAAAATGAGTGTAGTATAAGCCTAATATAGGTGTTCATTAACTAATAATAAATTGTAATGGAACATCATTGACATCTATATGAGTACTAATCGGATTGATGATCACAGCCATTACAATGAAAGCCAAATGGATTCATGATAACGACACACTAGCTCCAGAGTACATATGTTATGCTGAGAATCACTTATGCAGAAAATCCCAAGAAATAACAGGGTAATTCACCTCTCTTTTCCCCTGACCTACAGCTGGTGTGTGTTTCTTCTCCCAGCTCCTGGACTACCATCTCACTCGGGAAGTGACCTAATGCCCTGGAAACAAGCAGAAAGACTCCAGCTGACTTCCATTGACTTGGATAAGAGACTAGTGAAGAAAGTATAGAAGGGAAAAAATATTAAAGAACCAAGGAAAGTATAAATAGCTTATTTCAAAGGCCGTTGTCCAGCCCATGCACTAATAAAGGAGATTTTTTAAAGTGTGACTGTTTAATGGTTTCATGACAAAGAATACTTTTAGAGATTCAGAGGAATGCTTGGATTGACAACTGTTAGCAATTTTGTAACTTCTGAGTGTCATGTATTTTAATCTTTTTATTCTTTAAGTTAGTTTTCTTGTCGTATTTTACTTAAAGTTATGTTACAGGTGCATGGAAGCCAAATTTACCACCTCAGACACAAAATTAACCTGTTCAGCTTCTGAAATTACAAACTACAGAAAAAATAAAGTTAAATGATCTGAATATAAAACCAATTTAATGACCTAAAAATTGGCACTTCTCTCAGTTTTTAAACAGCATATTTTCTCCATTTCTGCCTGGCTAGTTGATAGGCAGAAATATTTCCTCCACTAACGAACAGATTTATCATCTTATTTTTACTATGAGTTGTAGTACTACACATATTGCGGAGAACATACAGAAGGCCTGGTCACAGATTAGGATTGCACTGCCAAGGCACTGTAGAAACAGAAGAATGATGCCCTGTGTCCTGAAGAATATTTTTTGACAGCTGCCTACGAGTTCATTTAAATGAATGAGAACGGCCAGCCAACCAACTTGTGCTGCTTTTAAAAATTGCAGACAGAATTTGCTAACACACATTCTAAGTGAGCTTTTCTGTAAAATGAATATCATTATAATCCATTAATGACTGAGGGTGGGATCAAGTTCACCCAGGTTAGGCACTTAACTTGAATCTAATTTTAAAGCGCCCAGTGTACCAACCCTCATTAGTAAGTAAGTGCCTAAATTCCCCCATGCAGTCAGTGGGCAGAAGTAGGTGGTTTTTTTCTTCTTACTTAAATGAGCCAAGGCCACAAATAATAAATTGTCACAAAAAGACAGGAGAGGAGAGGAGAGATCAATATCCTAGTTCCATGTGATAGCAGGGAATTTGATAGATGTTAATGCACAGATAATGCCCGTAAGTTAATTGCTTCTGATTGGTAAGGAAAGGCTAAAAAGGAAACCCCAGTGGTTCCTGTCAACCTGACCTATAAGACAGAAGTATGAATTCACATCTCAAACTTTTGCTCAGGCTAGTTCTGAGCTTATAGATGCGGTACAAGGTGTCAATAGTAAAAACAAAGGCAGGGTCTACCTCTTCAGAAAACGAAACCAAACTGAAACAAATTTTTCTTCTTAAGGAATTATTTCCTCACTCTTTCAGGACATCTGCTGAAACCTAAAGCATGGAATTAAAATATTGCAACAAATAGCAATCAAAAACCTTTTCAACCAGCATTGAGATATTAACAGAGTCTTAAGCAGGGGGTTAGAACCTTATTCTCTTTTCCAGACCAGATTTTTTTTCATAACCAGTTCATAATAATTAGATTTTGTACTCTTAAAATAAATCAAGACACAAAGCTTGTCCCTCCCGGATATTTACTGCTGGAGGAGTCACCATTTCCATCTCAGCTTACTAGGGGAAAAACATGAATGTAACCAACAAAACCAACGCAAAACATCAAGACCAAAGATGATAAATCCATAATTTCCAGCATTATGAGCATTGAGCAATCCATACTGGAGGAGACCTTGGGAGTTCAATTAGTTCAGCTCATTGCTCAAAGCACAGTCAACACTGAATATAGACCAGGATGGTCAACATTTTGTTTCTTTGGGTCTTGAAAAACTTCACAGGCAGACATTCCACAACTTCTCCAGGCAGCCTGCTCTGCTCCTCAATGAACCTCATGACAAGATAAATTCCATATATCCAAACAAAACCTCCCTTGCTTAAAAGCTCCATCCCAGAATGCCCAGTCCCCAGCATGTAATGCTGCAGGCAGTTCTAGCATCCCAGATGTGCCCTTGTTGAATTCATAAAGTTACCACCAGTCTATTCAAAGGCTCCTTGCCCCTGAGCAGATAAACTCATACCCCAGTTTGCTTCTGTTGACAGGCTTGATGAGAGTGCGCAGTCTGTCATTCTGTCTCCAGAACATTGATAAAGACATTAAACAGGACATGTCCTGGGACAGACCCCTGAGGAACTCTGCCTGTGCACTGGGACCCCAGTGGTACAGACTGCTTTTCACACACCTTGTGGATCACCCATCTAGACCAGAATGTCCCAATTTGGATACAAGGATGCTATGGGATACTGTGGTGAAAGCTCTGGTAAAGCAAAGATAAATGACACTCATCACTCTTCTGTCATCCACAGACCTAGTCATTTCATCTTAGAAGGCAATCAGGAGGTCGGAGTTGATTGACCCTTGATAAATTCACGCGGACTCTTCTCAGTCACCACCTTCTCCTTCATGGGCCTAGAAAAGTTTTCAAAAAGAACTTGATCCATGATTTTCCCAGGGATCAAAATAAGGCTGGTTTGTGGGTGGTTAAACATCAGAAAACACAAACTCTTCCATTCTCTTCTCAGGAATTAAAAAAAAAATAAAATCAATGGAAATCAAGCAAATGCAGAATACACAAGCTGCATTCTTAAAAATAGCGTGAAAGGATCCCATTTCATAGCTCTAGGCTATTAAACCAACTCCTCTCACCCAGAAAAGTTTCATTAAGAATTATAACCATATTTGTTTACACTTCAGGCTTATTTAACATGCCTACGTAAAATGCACGTCTTCCCACGCAAAGCATTCAAATTGAATACTATGGACTTGATTGTCATCTATGGTCAAGATGTTTTCTCGCACATGCTAACGCTAACAAAGGGCTTTAAAAGGAATATCAATTTTAGTGTCATGGTGGGCCTTTTTACTTTAACAGGGTCTTCTCAGGAAGTCCTAAAATAATATGATGAGGACACAATTTGTTTTTATTTCAATATGTTCACAGTTTCTGTGGTATTATAGTTCCATCATGTTACTGTGTAAGCTCACAGCATTAGGATTCTACCTCATGATCTGACATTCAACAATATTTTTGCTTGTGTTACTAGTTCTATTGTCACAATGGAAAACACAGTAGTGGTATTATCCTAAACACTTAGAAAATTAGGTTTCATTCATCTTAACAAGTACACCTTAGAGTATTAGAAACAGGGAAAACACAAAGCATGAAATATTATACTGAGATAATCTATGTCACAAATTTTATAGAATTATTTAATAACATTTAGTATTCTTGACGGCATCTTTGTAGAATACTGCTGCCTTAACAGAATTTTTTAAAACCAGCAAAACCCAAGTATATTTTAATATTATATATTTTTAATAAAATAATAACATACATCTACTTTTGGGGGAAAACCCCGTATGTCTAAGTATCACAGTTATGTGTGTCTAATTCTGACTCCTGGCATAAACAGCTCCCTGATTTTTTTTCCGTGATGTGATTAAGTTTACGAGCATAAAATGTTTTTTTTTTTTTTTTTTTGTCCTTTAAGGAGGTGTTTATGACAAAGAAATTGATTCTTTGTGGAATCAAAGCGGTAGAAAAATTCACGGAAAATTCTTACAAGAACCTTAACCTGGCCTTTCAATATCAACTAGAAGTGTAATATGTCATGGGATATAATGTCCCCTGTTGTACAAACACTTAAAGTGGTACCGTTGAATATGGCTTTGAGGAGGCCTGCAATAGAGTAATTTTTTTTCTCCCTCTGTTTGAAAGAGTACTATCTTACAAGTCCTCATCACATACCCTCAGGTTTATTTCCCGTTTCACTTGTCTCAAGTTAATTAGTATGAGGTAATTTACATTTCCTTTGTTATGCACAAGAAGCAAGCCTCTACTTGAAAAAGCCTCTACTCAGAAGTCACATCTGCATGACCAGTTCAGTCTGTTATACTTACTCGACCCTCCTACCCACCTCATGCAGCCTAATGGGCACTAATGCTGCAGCCTGCTGCTCAGGAGGCCCAGGACTGGGCACCACAGCAAATCCCAAAGAGACCATAGCTGCAGACCAGTGCTTAGACATCTATCACCTCCCACCTCAGATGTAGTACCTGACTGGGAAAGCTCCTAATTAATTTTAATGTAGACTCAGAAGGTGAATATTAATCGAGCTTGATGGTTTCATCTTTCCTTTATGGTTATGGAACATGTGACACATTTTTCCTCATTTTTACAGAAGCTAGAAACTGCATAGGCAGGCCAAATGAGTACTGATGCACCAGTGCATGGTTGAGTCCACGGTACAATTAAACTTGAGGTGGGACAGCTAGCTGGATGGTCATGCTCAAATGGGTTTATGTGATGTTCTCGGCTCAGGTTCACACATTTCTAAGACTACAAGGGAAGATCAGATCATCTATTATAACACAGACTTCAGAATTTTTCATCTGTTTTTTCACCTTTACATTAAGGTCAATAGGGTTTTTTTTTCCTAAAAACATATCTTCCACAAAAGGCAACTAGGCTAGATGTGAAATTTAGCTGTACCAAACTGCCACCTCTGTTTGGGCTAGTTGCCCTTTCATTAAAACAAAACAAAATGGAGCAAAGCCTGTGTTACACAATGCTTAAAAGACAAAGAAACTTCAGTTCTGCATTGTGACACATGCCTTCACTTCAAGCCAAATTTCAGGGTTTATCCCAAGACAATTCTTTCTTGCATTTCTTTCTTTTTATGGTTAAATATTAGTTTCCATCTTGAAATACTGGAGCTGAAACATCACACTTTTTCAGTGATCAGTGGGGATCTCAGCATGGAATTTCATACTTAAAAACATCACTTAAGTCACTTGACACTGACCAAATGTGTTCCCATTAAAATGACATTTCACAAATATTGCCCGATTAAGCAGTAGCAGTTGCTATTTGTTGCTGAAAAGATAAATCAGTTTCCTGGGAAAAGTGCCAGTAGATAGCTTGTATACTCTACTTACATACGGGATTCTTGATAGATTTGGTGAAGATGTCTTCATGTTCGTATAATAAAAGCCTATTATCAGTTCAACAGCAGAAAACTGTTTTCATTCATCAAGAAAATAGCAGGTTCGACACTAGTTGCCTTTTTAAGTGAAAGATTGGACATATGCTATGAAAAAATTTCTTGCCATTGCAGAGAAGGATAGCACACTCAAACACATTTTTAAATTTAATTCCACTTCTCAATTCAGTTGTCAACATCTTTACAGTAAATTACACGGTTACTATTAAAAAGCATACTTTGACTTGTTCCCAAAGTGATTTTTTAAAAAGTTTGAGCAAAATTCCTTCAGCCATTTTGGATTTATGAGAAGATTAAAAAGTAATCCTCATTCCCTCAACTTCTCTGAACAACACAGCAAAAAAAATAATCTAGTGGCTTTTTTCTCTCCCCATGGGAATAGCTCAAAAGTGGCTGAACTGCCAAACTTCAAACTTCTGTTATTGTTATTTAATATTAATATTCCTTTCCTATCTAAGGCTAAGTGCCCAATTTGATGAGACACCGAAAAAAAACACATTGCATGTCAGTCCCTGCTTTAAAAAAATATGATGTAACAGTGAGAGGAATTGAAGAGTGAATGATAATAATAAGGGTTGTGACACAAGGGAGGAAAAAGAAACATTAGCAACAAGTTCTAGTATCACAGGTGTTACTCAGGGCTTGCTCAGGGAAGTGCACAACAATTAAAAAGTTCCTTGCTAAATTTAAAAATTAAATAGAATGAATGTATCAGATCTTTTTCCCTTGGGAAAAAAAAATACACAGATAAATTTTTTTTCTAATGCTTCTGCAGCATAATTTCCTCTGTCAGCTACGTACGAGAATGATGAATAGCTTTACGCTTTCCAATTGAATTCCTGGATAGGACAAAGGAGATCAAAGAGGTAACAGACACCTGGAATAACTCACTCCTAAAAAGTAATGGAAAAGTGGAAGGGGTCATTACTAGTTGAGGGATCTTGTGGAAACTCTCACGTGGGTTTCCAAGAAAGAAATGAGCCGCACAGTGTCCAGACTTGAAGAACTTTTATTTACTGCACTGGTTCTCCACCAGCAAGTTCTTACTACATACAGGCCCTCTGGAGGAACTCAGCTTGAACATTAATATCTGTCTGTCACTCTTGCACAGACCGATAAAACTCTGGGTCTAAGAAAAGATGTTTATTGAATGTCTCAATAAAGAGGGACAGGTTAAACGTCTGTTTCTGTAGCAATTCTAGGCTCATGAAGGAATCTAGCAATTAAATGCTGAAGCCTCAGAATTTTAACCATTTTTTTCAATGGGAAGTGGAGTATCAAAATGGAGAATATGACCTTAAACATATTTGAAGTCCCATTTAAACAAGCTGTCATGTATATTTTGGCCTCTTTTCCCTTCTTTGAAAAGAAAAGCGATAGCTCTTGCTGGTGCTGGGAGCTAGAGGCAGTGAGACAGCTTTGCTCCACAAATTTTAGTAAAGGTGTTTCTTTAGCAGCAAGAATCAGGTGCAAGTTATCATACATAGAATGTCTTTCCTCAGCTATGATTTGTGCAAGCCATTTAGGGATAGGAGTAAAAAATGTGATAGCAGCTATCCATTACAAAATTGGCTCTGTGGATTAAAGTACACATTGATTGTTCCAGCCTAGGGAGTCTTTTAACAGGGAGAATAAAACTATTTTAAACAGTTTAAAAAGTGTGTCTGTGGTCATAGTGGGAGGTTACTTTCAGATATGATACTGCAATTTTATCCTCACTGTAAATAGGGTTCTTTTAGTTTATGACGAGCCATATAGACTACAATCCATCATCCTTAAGAATCCATCTCTTACGTTCACACCTTCTACTCACACCCTTTAAAACACGTAGAGCAAGGATGAGAAACCTGTGACAGAGGTTAGACAGGACCCACACTTTCACCCTCTAGGGCCCTCAGCAGCAGCATTTTGTTGATTTGGGGATGCTGTTTGCTGGCTAACGCTGAGGCATGTGAGCGAGTGGTAAAGTGCATGGCAGACGGGGACCAGGAGCAGGACAAACCAAAGCAAGGGTCAGATGCAATCCAGAGTGAGTGTATTGCTCTGTAGTGTGGCTCAGCGATACTCAAGCGGTTGATGCATCCTTTATTTTTATAAATAAACATTTTGGCTGTGCTTTGGCAGCAACAATAGTGAGATCTGATATGTGGATTCTGCAGTAAAGGCTCTCTATTCTCCCTTTCCACACTGGAGGGGAAGCAAATCACTGCATTACCTGCTGCTGTCTCCGGAATGCGGCCATAACCATAGAGAGATGGCAAGTCCAACGCCACATACATTTCAGGCAGAAGGAGAAGGAGGCAGAGGGAAGTCTGCCTGGCTCATTGGGCAATGCCTACTCTCGTCCAGGAGGCATCACTTCTGCAATCTGTTAAGAATCAGGGAGAAGTCAGGCAGGTTCCACACCAAAAACAGCTCCATACACTTTAAGACTACACTTTCTAGCTAAATCAATAGAAGCAAGATGAATTAAGAGCAACTGTGCCAAATTCTTAGCTGATATAATTAAATCAGTTTTAAAATGCGTCTTTAGTTACACTGATGTGTTCAGATCAGATCTTGGCCATCTTCTCCCCCTCACATACTTTCAGCCTGAATCCTCCTTGCCAAAGGGGCAATATGATCAAATCTGCATATTCTAATTTTTCAGAGCTCATAATATGAAAGTCTTTGAGAGTTGGTGGTATTTAGGTGCCCAACTATCTAAGCTAGTTTAACACTGTTGAATCTAGGCCAAATAAGTGCTTTTAAGTTTTCCCCTTAAGCTCTTTGGGCTTCAGTTTTCCCACTTCTGAAATCAGAGTTTTGAAATCAAGATTTATGGTGGGAGAAAAATATCAGCTGCCTCTCACACAGAGATCTTTTCTGCTCTCACTAAACTGCCATGAATCTTAATTCTGAGCAAGAGGTTTTGAGATCCTCACAGCTGAGGATCACTGTTTTAGCACCTTCTGCAAGCTGAAGGGAAAAAAAACCCCTCAGTACTGTCATTTTAAACCAGCCTATAACATTTCCCTAAGAAGTTATTTGGGATGTAAAATTGTATCACACCAAACCACATCAGACATCTTTTCAGTGAAAGACAAGAAAAAAATACTGTTTAAAGTATAAGTATTAATGTTTTAACCAGCACAGATCCTTGCCTATAATGAATGAACAGTTCAATAATTAAGTAAGAAACAAAATCTAAAATATTACATGCTGGATTAGCTCCATCCTCCACTTCCCAGCCCAGTGACTTTTCCAAGTGTTTTTATCAGGCATATTTGTTCTGTGAAAATGAAATGTAGCTCTGCCTTAAAGTGCATCTACAAGACACATGTGAGAGCTGGGTCTCAACTGGGATCTAAATTTTCCAGACCGGTTTTGCCACATCAATATGAAACACACCATTTTTTGTTTTAACATGCTGCATATTCTATTTATTCAGCTTGCTTGGAACCCTCACTCTCCCCTGACATCATGGATTTGAGAAATAATCACTTTGTGGGCTTGCAGCACACAGTTTTCTCTCATTTAAAGCACACACATTAAGAGAATTTATTTAAAAAAAAATAAAAACAAAGGAAAAGCAGGAGGGAGAAGTGAGGGTATTTCTGCAGGATAATCCCTGAGCTGTGAATATTTATTCTTGGTATAGTGTACACACACAACAACTGCTTCCTACCTGGCTTCATCACCACCCTGCATGCATACATGCGGGGTGACTGCAGGGGGGAACCCAGGCTGGGGGCACCTAGCAGCAGGAACATGCTGAGATGCTGGTAATGGGCTATATAGCCAAAATTGGTCTCAGGTGATCACCCCCGGGCTATTCACCTGGGGATAGATCTTGTAAGGTATTGAGCACTCTGGCCCCAATCCAGAAAATCAGTTATAGCCACAAGGAGCATACCCAAGTTAAGCATGCTTTTCTGCGCTTTCCTGGATTCAGCTCAGATGGAGTAAGAGCTTTTCAAGAACTTTTTATTCTGTGGCTGATGAGAATGACCTTCACTCATCACGAGTATGTTCATTATTTAGGGTCAGAAGCAGGATCAGACAGGAAGGCTTTCCTTCACTTCTGATTTCCAAGGAAAGAGGGGGAAAATCTACTTTTCCTCTCTTTGAAAGAGGATTGCAAGCCAAGAGAATACAGTTTGTGCACTGTCTGCTACAACCTGACCCGACTTGTCACTGAAATCCCTCACACACGTCTGTTTATCCTTGGAAGGTTGAAATATTATTTCTTCACGTGCGCTAAACTGGGAAAGTTTATTGTTTTAGAAATCTGTCTGTACTGATTGCTTTAGATATAACAATAGAACCACTTAAAAATTTTTGCATGCAGCCTTTCCTTTCTCAGTAGGAAACATCCAGTGTCCAGTACACTGATGCCTAATTGCAATCCACAGAACGCTGGAGAGAAGAGGAGTGAGGCCGCACTGCAGTCCCTGGAGTCTTCTCTGTATGGTACAATTAAGTTCCTCCACGCATCTGTCTTCTCTTCCCTTTCTTATGTCCTTTCCAGGCAAAAACATTTTTTCCTGAGGGATAGTTTTATATTTTGTTTTGTT
This sequence comes from Charadrius vociferus, assembly GCF_000708025.1. Classification (NCBI taxonomy): domain Eukaryota; kingdom Metazoa; phylum Chordata; class Aves; order Charadriiformes; family Charadriidae; genus Charadrius; species Charadrius vociferus. The sequence continues at coordinate 2,444,128 of NW_009649228.1, read as the reverse complement.
TTAATTATCTGAAGTAGAACATGTAAAAGTCATTATTTTATACTGTACAAAATAAATCCTGGTTTTATTTATTTATTTATTTACTTACTTATGGTTAGAGAAATGTTTCTGCTGAAGTTAAAAATAAGTCAATTTACCTGCAAGGCAATTAAAGCCCTATTTATTTCTGAGTCAGAAATATCATTGGTTCTGGTATTAAATCCATGAATAGAAAACTACATGGCACGGAGCCAGCGAGAGGGATAGCGTTAGCAGTCATTTAGTGTGACCGCAGTAAGAGCTGAACAATCTGACACTCAGGCAGTGCTGAACTCAGGGAAAATGAGTCTCCCTGACTCTCCCTGCTCACTTTTTCGTCATTCTGTGATGGATATATAATAATTATATTTTACTAGAATGCCAGTGGAGATGGAAGTGCTGTTGCTAATGTAGAGGCTGTAAAGCCATCAGAGGAGCTTTAAGCAAATGTTATCTGTTTTACTGAAGAAATCAATTACACACAGATTGCTTAAACCAGTGACAGGCATAGTGAGGAGTAAAATCTGTTAAGCAGAAAAGTTACAGCCATCAACATGTACAGATTTACATGATATATGAATACAACTGATCAAGAATTTTAGCTCACAAAAATGAAGGAAAAAGAGAAAAATAAGAGAAATAAAGTCTAGAAAAAAATAAAAGGCACTTCTTAATGTTCGTCTCTATATCTTACGCAGCTGACACACTCTGCCTTTCTTTACCTCTCCTTTCATTGGCATGGGAAAGAATTAGTCAGGACTCCATTACCTGGAAGACGGGCAATTTTGAGAGACATTGGTCAGTTGTTAATGGTGTGTCCAAGATTGGTATTCCTTAGAAATCTCCCTAGATTATTTGTGCTCTGACACTTCAGGGTATTGCTTTGGTGAGGAAAAAAAATGTAATAGTGTTGTGGCCTCTGCATTTAATCATATTATCATCTTATTGTTTCTGCGTATAAAACAATTTCTTTTAATTTTAAAAGAATGATTTATAAGATGATATGCATGTTAGCACATATTAACAATTACAACAAAGCATGAACTGAAATTGCTTACCACTGAATCATTTATCTTTTACTCACAGAAGAGTGTTTGCACATGGTTGTTTTGGAAGGGGCCACTTTGCATCCATATTTTCCTTTTTAAGGAATGGGGAGCTGACATCTCTACAACTTGTGAGAAAGTGGTGTGTAACTGAGCACTCAAAAATAGAACTACTGAAAAATTAGCTACTGCTTCTGAAAGTATTTGCTTTAATGATTCTTAAGAGAAAAAATATATAGTCAAAACTCCTTTGACAAAAAAATCCCTAGTCAGATCTGCCTCTGTCTTGGCTTTTGCACTGCTGATACTCAGAGCATTAAACATCCTTACAGAGAATATCACTGTTCAAAAGGACTGTCAAGACTGTTAATTACTCAGGTGGAGTTAGCATACAGCTCATTAAACCATGTCAAAACTTTCAGTCCTTCTCCACTGTATCAGTCCCTTTAGGGGCTTTCACATCAGGATAATTTGATTCTTAAAAATACATTAATTCAGATCATACATTACACCAACAAATTATTCCACTTTCTTTGTAAAACGGGTCTGATCCAACCAGGATTGCTACTGCAGTGAAGACAGTTTCTGTAATTAATATGTAGTGGGTGTGTCTGGTGCTGGCAAAGAGCGTTAGCAAGCTGTACTCTCCAGCTAGCGCTTAAAGAATGGTTATTGGCAGACCTTTAGAAGAAACGTATTTCTTGCAGTAGAAATAGAAACACGGTTTGTTATTTGTATGAAAGGTTTATTATCATTGTACAAAGTATTCACAAACCCGTAGTCTGATCATTGGGTGTTTAGGTTAAAGCGTTACCTCAATTTTGCTCCGTAACAGTGGAAGTTCTGTGAAAATGATCAAAGACCAGGTTCCCCCCACCCCAGTGCATGAGTTATCAAAACTTCTTCCCTTCAGCAAAAAGGAGCCTCTAGAGCCATTTTGAAAAAAAGAGTTAACATAAATTTTCAGAAGTTGCTTTGTGGTTTAGAAACCCACATCTCATTATTAGAGGTGTTCCTGGTACTTACAAACCTAAAACACATTTAATCAAAACAGGCTTTTCAAGAAGACCTCAAGTCCCACCCCTCCAGGAGGAGCTCCGGGCATTTTGATGGAGTTTGCAGCCTGTGCAGAGGTTTGTCACTCAGGATGACAGCATTCAAGTGACACAAAACCTCAGGGTCCAAGTTGTTTTGGAAAAGATCTTTTAAAGCACTGGAAAAAAACTACCTAGAAGAAAAGATCCAAAGATGCACATGTGAGTATAGTTTGTTAGGGTTAGTTACAGTTATATTTTATTTTTTTTTTTGGTTCAAGCAAAGCATATTTGAACTGGTTGAGACTGGCTTTCTTCTAATGTCTACAAACCAAAGTACAAAATTTCAGTTTGAACCAAGCTGCTTGGGTTCACAGTACTTTATAATTACATACATCCTCCTCCAAAACAATCAGGGTTGATTTACAGGAGTATGAGATTTTCCTTATGAGTATAATTGTATTTGCATGCAGTTTGTGAAAACTACTTTTTTAATCAGGGAACAAAAAATAGGTCTGCTTTTTATTACTCCAATGTACCGAATAGAAACTAAGGAACCGGACAGCAGAAAAATACTCTGCAGGGGTAGCTGGGCTAGTTAGTATAAGACTAGCTGCAAATTTTAGAACAAGGACATGATTTTGCTCATTATATTCAGTCACTTCAATTGGCTTTAGCAGAAAATCTTTGCATGGAACATCTCACTAAATCAGCCCAAAGTTTACAAGATCTATGACTGGGGAGTAATCATCTGCTACTGAGGAAGACCCAACTCTGTTAAACACATTTCTAAAATGACAATTCTAAAGTGGTTTTCAGCTCTTGATGAATGAAAGCCATCATCACGGTTTTAAAGTCTAGTTTGCTGTTTTTAAAATGTGCACTCCACAGGAGCCAAATGCTCATTCTGACCCTGCTTTGCTGGAGAAAAAAAAATCGGAACTAAATGTAGAGGACAATTAAACATGCAGAACCCTTTCTCCTCCAAAATCTTCACATTGATAGAACTACAATAATCTTCAAATTTATCACACCAGACGTCCAAGTGTGATAATGCATCTTTAAAGTATGAACTTCAAGCTAAAATATTAAATGTGTTTCCTCCTCCTATAGGATAAGTGCTGAAATGCCACACACTATTGGGGAAAATGACCCGTAAGTGTTTTTTTCCTCCTACTGGAGCAGTTAGTGTGGCGTGCAGTGAACCAAAACAACAATGTGATTCAAGCTGTCTCTGCAGCGTCATGGTGAAAGAAAGGATAAACTATAAAAACTACCCTCCTACAGCTCTTAGTTCTTGCTTCCCACACTTTAACATCTTCTGTCACCCCTGGCGCTGTTACTGACCCATGCTAAGCTAAACTAAAGGATGATAAGTTTGCTGCCTTTGCCCTTGTCCTAAGGGGCTGCACATTATCCTATCAAGCATCAGAAGCCATTTCTGTGGGATATTTGTCAACCTACGAAGTCCTTTTAGAACAAATGAAATGGGCAGCGAATTACAAAAATGTCATTCTCTAAAGGAAATGGATGAAGGCTTTTGTTCTCCAGTAATAAATAGATGCCATAGGCTTATAACACTATTTTTGTATTACATTTGACAGGGTTACTATTTCCAGTTCATTAAGGAAACAGCTTGAAAACTATTTTTTCACATGCTTTTAAAAATAATGTTTTCCCAGTAATAAATATAAGCAATAGCTCGCATAACGTTAACTTCAACAACAGGATTCATTTCAAGGTACTTATATTACGGATTACTACATATAAAATGACAAGCTTTAAATATATATATTTCCAGCAGATATAGATGCTTATTTAGCTGTCAGATGATGAGGATAGAAGCAATAATGCCTGTCCCCAACTTTTAAAATATTTTAATATTGTTTTTACCTTTATCTTTTGGTAGACCAATTTTCTTGTGCATGATGTCTTATGGACCCTCATGATATATATACTATAGGCTAAGGTCAAGCAAAGGAATAATAACTCACTTCCTTAAATGAATGCTTCAAAGTAAATCTTCTATGTTTAATAGCAGTAAACAGAGGTCAGGATGACACTCTCCCAGGCTTGAGAATAAAGCCTGTGCGTTAATATTCTCCAAGAATTACAGCTGCATCTCTGGGTGACAAAATGCTTGCTAAAGTGTGTCCCCAAGAAAACATTTTACAGTGCTAGGAATGTTGCACATTTGAATTTTTACAAAAAGCTACACTGAGACAGACATGTAGAAGTGCAAATAATGGTACTTTGTTACTTTCTTTTGCCATTAAAGATTGTGTTAAAACGCTTCATAAAGGATCATTAACTATTTTTACACAAAGTTCTTTCTGAAGATGCTAACTGAGTAAAAATTTAAGTGATATATGTTATATTCTCAGTAGTCAACTTATCTGCTATGTCAGTCATAGCATTTAATCTGTAAGGTGTATTTCTCTCATCATCCACTAATCAATTATTAAGGGAACATTTTATTTACATCAAAGTGCTATAATATTTCTTATGTTTACAGATTATTTTTGCCTGCAAAATAGTCTTTCAACTACTGTATTGCTGGCACTAGTTATTGTTCATTACAAGGGTACATTTGTTAATAAGAAGAGCTCAAAATTGATTTTGCAGGAAGATAAATCAGTAAACCAGACCATTAACTGGTCCCCTGCTTTGTAACTATTTCACTAATTCCAGACTAATTATATTCAGATCTTTATTAGTTAGATCTTTTCACAAAATAAGCTGGACCTGGACCAAAGGTAGGGTGAACTGTGAAGAATATATTGATAAATGCACTCCTTCGTTGCAGTGTATTTTTCAAGACACACACCAGTGCACATTTCAGATTAGACTCTGTCCTTTAGTTATCATTAGTCAGGCAGAGACAACTAAACTTTACGATGAATAGCTCCTGGCAGTCCAGTACATTCCCTTTCTCCCCCTACATGCCAGAGCTCTATTCTTTCACGCACGTCCTCCCACCCACAGGTGAGCTCAGACTCTTCAAGACCTGGAGTAGCTGGACCGGTGTACTTCTGGAGGAGTTCAGCTCTCCCTTGGGTTGAGGCAACTGGAATTACTCCTGGTTTTGGGCTGAAGTGCTGAATTTCTTCTGCTGGAAGAGAAATTACAGTTTTGGTTGGTTTTTGGTTTTTTTAAATGATGAAATAATTAACTAGAAAAAATGCTTCAAGTGGAAAGAAAAGTTTGATGTGACACTTCTGAAATGCTTGGCTCTTAGGCACTTCTAATGAGAGTCTTGGAAATGAAGGTTAAACTTACAAAACTTTGTTGTAATGGAAGGGGATGCTGTGGTGGAAGTCCTTCATCTAGGCAAAGCAGGTCCCATATTAAATTTATTCCTCTGCCTGATTGATAAAGGGAACGATTTCTCTGCCTCTTATGAGTCAAAGCAGGACATCATCAGCAGAGAGAAAACAACCTATCCTTATGGCTATGACATTTTCCTGGGACGCTGGAGATTGCCTGTTCAAAATTGCTCAGGAAGACTAGAAAATAGACCCATCCCTTCTGCAAGCTGGAAGCACGGTGTGACCATGGGGCTAACCAGGTAACAGAGGAACCACCAGCTCTGGTGGGGATAGGTAGCAAACACGGACTTTTTTTGTTTCCTCATGGTGTATTGCATATCAATATCAAACCAAACTGAATTCTGTTATTAGTCCCTGATTTGATTTGATCTGGGAATAAAAAAATATGTTTTTCTTCCCAGTTTTCATTCTTGGCTTAAAGCGGGAGCCCCCTGAAACCATGTTCCAAGGGGACTTCTGTTGCTCCTGTATTTTCTGGGGCAAAGCTGCTTTCAGTGTTAATAAGAGGCAGGAAAGAGCATGTTAACGTCACACAAAGGTTAAAACTTTCAGAATGTATTATCTGAATTACCTTATGAAGAATATTATGTCATTGTAAAGGTTATTAGCAGTGTTGAGATCAGAATTTCAGGATGGCCTGATCCTGGTTTGTTTTTTTTCGGAAATGCTGAACTTCCTGCAGCACTTATGGATTTCAGGATAGATGCCAGCCCTCTTCACCTGTGGAAGCCAGGCCCACCAACTGGGATTTAGCTGCCAAAAAGGTATTTTAGCAGCTAACTTTAATACACCCGTTTTTGAAAAAAATCTGTCTTTGATTTTTTAGCATTCATCACTGCCTGCTCTAAAGAGTTTGGGGATATTACTGTATGCTGCCGAACAGCTGCTGCATTTCACTCCAGGCATGTATGAAGTGATCACCATACAGCTTTTTATACCAATTTGCTAGGTTTGCATAGCACTCTGGGATCCCGTAGATGAAAGGGACTGCATCGCGGTTAGATTACTATTACAGCAAAACCTGCGTTAACAGGCGCAGGCTAACCTTAATCACCTGTCCTAACACCCAGTAAAATTTCGGTCTCTGTGAAGGTTCCCTGATATTAGTTACGCTATATTATGTGACTACCTGTTATAATGGCCAAAATAATACCGGGCCTTTTGGTGGCTGATAAGAGGGTTTTACTTTTGATAGCGCGTAAACCCATGAAAAGATTCAGGAACAGGAAAAGACCATCTGGTGCAAGAAGCTCGCCTTTGCAAGCACTCGCAGCACAGCTTTTCTGAAAGCGGAGCTGCTATAATATTAGGCAAGGCTGAATTCTTTACAGGCAAAGTTTAATGCGAACTCACCAAGGAAAACACTGAATAGTAAACATGAAAAGCCATTTTAAGAGATGTACTTATTTTACTCTGCTGATCTTACAGTCTCTGTTACAATGGACCTTAAAAAGCTGGCTGTAACCCCAGAGTTGGCTTCGGCTCTAGGAGAGCTCTTCCATAAATACGGAGGGCTCTGCCCACGTTACAGCACACGGTGTGAGTGTCGCAACCAGCTGCTCGCGGGGTGCTTTGATGGACGGACTGTTACGCAGGCGCTCTCACAGCTGGTAAAAATCAACGATTTGGTGAGTTTCAATTAAAGAGTGCATTCATACCTACCCCGGGTCCTGTGGTTTTTCTTTCTTTACCTGCAAACTCACGGTGCAGGGCAGTTTCTCCACACAGCTAAATAAAAAAGTCCAGTTGCTGTAAATGCACACATGCACACACTCACACACTGTGTTTTTATACATAACAGACAGGGGCAAATAAAACTGGACATGTGCAATACCTGTTGAGATGAATAAGTTCATCAGTTATTTTTCTATAGGTCATATGTAAAACAGAATAGCTGGTATCATTTGTAACCAGAGTGAAACAGAAATCAAGACTGTCATCACATTTTAAAGCAAGAATTTAGTCACAAAACCATGATCCATAAAAACAATAAAAACCTTCCAAATTAAGACACAGTTAACTTTGTGAAACCTTATTAATAATAATAGTAGTAGTAGTAATAATAATAACAACAGTAATAGTAATAATAACAAATTTGCAGTCATACTTTGCCTTCAAGTTTAAGGATTTCAATATGCTTGACAAACACTAAGTATCTGAGACATGCAAGTCCTGTAGATAAATAAATCAAGACCTGGACCACAAGCGAGACTGAGGAGTAGGACTGAAAAATACCACTTCAGTCCCATTCAGTGACTATTGCACAGTTTTCCCTAAACTGGAGTAACCCATTCTTCTGCAAGCAAGGGTTCAAAAAGGCAAAGGATTAGATTATTGTAGTGGTTTACTTGAACAACAAAACATTTGCGTACACTCAAGACCATCTGAAAACAATTGGTCTTCATCATGGCTGACGGTTATGAGTCTTCGTGACTTGTTTGGCAAAAGGGGTAAAACAAATTAATTTATGTTAGCTATCACTTCAGCAGGCAAGTAGAAAAACGTTTTCTTGGCTACCGATTCATGCACGCTGCAGCAGTGTGACATGTATAAAAGTGGGAGATGTTTCCTTCCTCCCAAATCCTTTCACATCTCTAGATTACCAGAGGGTAACGACTATGCCATGAAATCAAGGTCAGTTCTCATCAGTTTCAATGAACACTTTTGCAAAGGGTGAGCCTATTGCAGTTTGCATTTACCAAGGCACCTAAAAAGAGCTAATATTTTGAGGAACCTGTGAATTCCCTCTGTTATTTTCAGCATAAAATGAAACATGACTATAAGCGAGCATTTCACAGCGTTTGTCATATGAGACCAAAAGTGCAATTTTAATGCTACCAGGCAAGAGGGAAACATCTACCACCTCACAGAAAGTGTAACTTGAAGAAATGGACATTATTCCAAGGATACCATAAATGGCATTTCACTTACAGACTCAGCAAGTGAAAATATGCTATTGGCATTTCATAATTCAAATGTTATTATATACGGGACTATCAGTAGCAACAAAATTAGCAAAAAAAAAAAAAAATAGGGAAAAACCAAAGCATTAGAGAAAGCATTTATGTTCAGCTGTGTTCTCCTAACGTTGTCACACATTGTTTTTCTCACAGTAACTCAATGCCACAGGGCTGTTGGCATAGAAAGGTCTCGGTTTAATCAGCACAAAACATCCAAACAAGTCTTAATCATATACATTACATGAGATAAACATTTACAAAATTAATATTGATGTTGCCTATGCTAGCTAGCAAACCTGTCAATGTGGGAGGAAGGTACCATTTTAATAACAGTAACAAATGCTCTAGAGCCGGTGCGTGACTGAACCACTGACCTTGCTACTACAACCGAGTGTTTCAGTGCCCTGTTTTTCCCTGGTGATGTGCTCTTTATCCGTACTAAACAGTTGCCTTCTCTTTAGTGAAGGAAATCAGGACTAATTTCTTACAAAGCTCGATTTTCCCATGTTCAGTATTTACTGTGTTGCATTAAATATGTATAGTGATACAGAAAAGGGTTCTTCCCGATAATATTTCAGGAAAACATAATTCTTATTTATACAGTTTTCATTGCTTTATCCTTATCTTGCATTTTAGGATACCAAGGTGAAACCAAGACAGAAACTCGTCTATTCGAGATCATGAATGGTTTGAATTCCTCCCAGAAGTTTGTACAAGGGCTCACCTAACCTTACCAGAGTAACCAAGCACAAACTGTGGACAAAAGAATCATACTTGTGGACACAGAGGCCAGAAAGTATTACTTTTGCTGAAGCATACTGAACATAGTAGGGCCAACAGGAAACAGAGATCTCCATGCGT
>NW_009649228.1:2426124-2434851 GCF_000708025.1 Charadrius vociferus | reverse complement strand
TCTGAAGTGGAAACTGAAGTGCACTTCTCCACTTACTGCACTTCAGTTTGCATCATAGTGGGGTCTAAGGGTGCCTGCGCTCCTTTCCCTTCCAATGAAAGTAAATTGGCCGCACACACATCGATCTGCTCCAACTCTTACTGGATGTTTAGTTCACAAGACCAGATGAAAAGCGGCACATAACAAAACCTCTGCATGACATACGTTGTGGAAAGACAGGTCTTCAGCATCAACAGTTTCACTCTACAGATCTGTTCTTACTGGACTACGGTACTTGCTAATGGCGACATAGCTTCTGGAAGCCACAGCCCCTCCTGCTGCTCATTCACTCCCCTGATGTGCTTTACCCCCTTGGAAACATATGGAGAAGTATATGCAGGGGAAGAACTGAGAGACATCATCGAATAGGTTGAAAGAAAAATTAATCATAAGTTTTAACTCATTATCCTCTTCATTTTTAAGGTACAATATGTCTAAAACACCTAGAGTGGACAACAGGGAAGTAGTATAAATAAGCAGAAAATGAAAGGTCAATGGTTAGGAGATCTACAATAGCACAGCCACTTTTTCTTGCATTGTTTTTCCCATCCACCATCTTTTCTGCTACTGTTTTTTCACCAAATGGCATATCTCCAAACTCGATGGGCTTTGGGTCAATGCTATTGTAACCTTCACACCTATGAAGTTGCTGCAGTTCTTCAGGAAAGCACCCATGATCTGCAAGATCCCAATGTCTTCCACCTCCAGTCCCAGGTGTGATTTTAATTTCCTCCTAGCCCAGGTAATTCATCAACTTTCATTCTGTACAAACTGCCCAGCTACTTTGCACCCCTAATTTAACCGCTTTGGGTCTCCCCTGCAATGCAGAAAGCGAGCAATGCATCACGATGTGTACCCCTACTATTCCTCAATCAAAGACCAGAGATTTGCTATGGGACACATTCCTAAAAAGATAAGAATGGAGAAATATGACTTTTTCTGTCACAGTCCACACACTGCAAAAGAAATGCCACATATGCTAGCATTAATTTTTCATACGAGACTAGTGTGATAGATAACAACTCACATTAACTTTAATGGGCCTAAACTAATTTACACTGGACCAAATTTGGCCCATAGGAACTATATTAAATGTGATCTTAAACTGATTTTTCCAGAATATATAAGTTAATATGTTTGTATTTCAAACTGATGTTATAGTGCTCAGCCCATTAAAAAGGTCACTGAAACATTAAAACTTGTTTATTAATATCAAACAATAGCACAATTTTTTTTAAATTGAGGGAAAAAACAGCAAACTTTGATATTACTCCCAGCTACAGATGACCCGTCAGGTCATTTTCCAGAGCAAAAAATCAACAATGACCCTGTCACCTTATAATGAACTACTACTAATCTGCCTAAAACCATTTCAGGAACCCCTTGTGCTTATTTACTTGCAGAAGCCTGATTCTGCCCACCTCTGAACACCTCTCCCTACACACCTAGTCATCAGACCGTCTTCCTGATCTGCCTGCAATACTGTAATTCCTTCTGGCTTGCCAACAACATGCACTTTACTTATGTAATTTGAAGGAAAAGAGGGAAGAGGGACAAGATATGGCTGTTCCTGATTCAGAACAGCATTTTTCCCCCCTTTCTAGTGGATGGGTAATAAAAGACTTCTGAAGGCAGTCCAGGGGGTTTCAGCAAAGTATCTGACCCTGGAAAAACACATCCAAGCAATACACTGTGATAAATAATGAGTGTCACGTTGGGTGGGAGTGGGGGAGGGGAGCAGGGCTGGAAAGGGTTGTTTTGTTATTTTTTTTTAGGAAACATTAACTCAGCATATAAATTAAAAATGTCTCTTTTTAATAATTGCATATGTCTATATTATATGTATGCATTGTACATATATGAATATATGTTTACATCCAGACTGAGTGGCAGGATTTCCTGATCCATCACATCAAACAAATCTATTACTGTCAAAGATTCATGACCACATACAGATATATATACGCATATCTAAATATCCCAATTAGTGCCTACACACACACACACACACACACACTTACACATGCACCTACAAACACCGCAACGTCATCTGTATATGGATATAGCCCTACAAATATGTTGCAGGATTCACACAGAGCTGCACAGTGCTGACATTATGAAAAGCAGCAGATGCCGGCCCAGCTCTTCTTGCAGGGAAGTCTGCGGTAACAACCTCACTGAACTCCACGGGAGCAAAGCGGTACCAGTGCACCTAACGAGGCGTCCTGACCACATACAAAGAGCTTACCCCCAAAGTGTATATATGCATAAACTATGCACTTATTGCATGCCAGAGGAATGCACATCTGCATATAGCCACATGAATCTTAAGCACAGAAAATATATGCTGAGGCTATAAAAATTGGCATGCTGGAACTGCACGGGATGCTCACGTTAGAGCAGATGAGGTGGGTATTGTCTGAGCTTTTGTCTGCTTCTGGCTGTAACACAGGCACAAGACTGACTGAGCTTCCTGCTCTAGTTTTGTTTTTTATCTAAACAGGGTGGTAGGATGAGTGCTGAACCTCCACCAAAGTGTGGAAAAAAACCCACTTCAATCAACAAGTTCAGTGTTTTCACAATTTTCACGTCATTGTGGGTGATAAAATATACATAGTGTTCGCTTTGGATCTGTAAAAGGCTTTTCCCCCTGCTACAGCTCTAAAGCTTATTTTACATTTTAATACTTCAGACAGTAGCTTGTCCGGCTCCTTTTCATCTCTGCCTTTTCCCCCTCTTCTTTCTTTCTCTCTTTTTTAAGCATTGTATTACATGAAATTCAGCCCTTATTTGGCAGGATTTTATGCAGTCTGTGGTGAGAGCTGAATTCTGAAAATGTTCAGGAAACACTGGCTAAGTGGGGAAATTTATTTGCCTGAGCCAGAGATAACATCTTTCTTAGACTTCTTTTTAAAACACTGGCACTTGTCAAGCAGAATTCTCCTGTTCCCCCTTTCCCCTTTCTCTCGTAAACACACACGTGCACACTTATTAAGGATGCAGCAGAACTTAGCTGACACCATAAGCTGGAGTTTTTATTCATTCTGTTTCTACACCCAGAAGAAAGGCAAAAAAGAAGAAATTGGAGATGTTGCAAAACCCCAATTCTTTTCCTTCGTTTTCCAGAACATTCAGCCGTTCTCATCCTCTCATTTTTAAAAAATGATCTCTGCCTCCTGTGCCAGCCAGGCGTCCACATTTTTCTTTATTAGAAAATACATCTGTAAAGCAAAGTCAAAATTTTGGCTTTTATTTTTCTGGTCGCAGGGTAATGTTTTTCACGTAACATAATCTAAAACATAAACAGTGAGGGCGAAGCCATCATTTCTCATCCAGAGCACAAGACGAAATTGCAGAGTAAGAACGCGCACGCTGATTTGGAGCCCTCTGCTCGCCCAGTGCAGCTGCCTGTTACGCATTTTGGGGAGGCCGGCTGGGGGCAGAGCGGGTGATTTGGCAAAATCATTTGGGGGCGGCTGGCAAGGAGGCGAGGCCGAGGACAAAATTAAAGGCGCGAGGCTGTAAGGAGAGAAGTTTAATGCCTGAGCGCTCGTTTTGAACTGTGACCCAAGGTTTGGCTGGGCACTAACCACAGCATGCCTCATCAGCTCCTGTCACGGGTACCCCGGGGTTTACCTCCAGCAGGGAGCCAGCGCCGGAGCCACATCCTCCACCACCAGCTCGCTCACACGCTATCGAGACCCTGCCGAGAAATCAGCATGCAACCCAAGAAAGCATCCTTTCCTCTGGAATAAAAATTAATATTACTTGTCATATTTCATGTCTGAGCTCTTTTCATGCTTTATCCTCTGGTAATGAGGGCTAAATTACCAATATTAGTAGATTTTCATGGCTAGCACAGAAAGAGCTGTTACCAGAATAAATGTTTGCATTGCTTCTGTTGGACACAGGCTTTGCTAATGCAGCTTTGCTAATTATTTCTAAATAGGCAATAATCTGCATCCCCTAGTGCTGGGTAGTGGATTGGCCACGTACCTGCTATTTCCCTTATTTACATGTTTTACAACTTTATCAACTACACTAATTACACTCTGAACACTGTTTAAAATTTTCTGTTAATAGAGATACAATGATGCACCAGAGGATGTGTATTTATGCCATAATTACGCCTCTGTTCCTGCGATGCAGTCTCCAATTAGCTGTCGACGGTGGCACAAGCAGCTGCCTGATATTCTAAAGCAGTGAAACATCTGCACGGCGGATGATACGCTCACATGGATTTTTTTTTTTTTAAGCCTAGAAATTTACACCCAAGGGAGTGCAGACAAATAGGAGCCTGTCATGTGTAGGGATGATTAGAAATCCTCACCATGGCAACATTGGAGCAGCCATGTCACAGAGTGAGGGGACACATGTCTAGATGAAGGCGCTAAAAACATTTGCCTTTTTTTTTTTTTTTTTTTTTTAGCTCCAGCATTCCCAACTTCCCTCCCTCCCCCTCTCCTTTTCATATTCTTCTCTTTGCAGCTAAAGCCAGCCAAAACAGCAGGTGAAAAGGCCAAAATCTGCAGCCCATGCAAGGAATATGACACAGTAGATTTAGTGTCAGGAAAACAGCGAGCAATCAGAGGATGCTGCCAGGCATCCACTGGATATTTTCTTTCAGGTGGGGGAGGGAGAAGGTGCGAAAATAAAGGAGAGAAAAAATATGGGCATCATTCAAAATAAAGCTCCGATGTCTTGATCCTACAATGACATTTAATAGATAACTTCCATTTAACCCTCATTAACAATTTTTCTCTGACTAGTTGACCAGCCAGCATATACTGATGAGGGGGGGAGGGGAGGGAAAGAAAGGTGGCAGCCGGGTGTAAGCCTCTGTTCCCAGCATACCGTTTCAGCATTGAGCCATTGTATGTATAGAAAGCGTAACAGCTGACAGACTCACTGTATTCTCGTCTTTATACCGAAAATCTTAATTGTACCGACGAGGACATTAATTTTATCAGGTTCCTCCTGGGCCATTGTCATTTGCAATGTAATACCAATTTCATATAATAAAATCATTATAATTAGTCAAGGGTATCATTCAAGAATAGAGGGATTGCCTGAATTGCAGGGAGAAGATGTCGGTTTGGATCCAGACATCTGGTTCTTACCCCATCTACCTACACTTTCTGTGACCAGTCAAATAGATATTTCCGCCAACACGTTCAGAAAAGGTTCCAGAGCGGTCCAGAAATCTGGCAAAACCAGCTCATCCTATGAGATTGCCTTCGTTCTGTCGGCTGGAGAATTTGAGAGACCAGCTGCGCTCACAGCATTTCGCTCCTACTGAACCTTGAGCCTCAAACACCAACTCTAAGCTGCTGCTTCTACCTGATTTTAAATAATGATGTTTTAATAAACATTTTATTTCTAAGCCACTGGCTAGCCTCTATGATGTCTAAAATATGTAGCGAGGCCTTTAACCACAAAATTCATGATTCTGAAAAGGATATATTCATGGTTTTAGTGCCCAGGGGTCTAATTGATCTCCTGAAAAAAAAAAAAAATCAGCGTAGAGCAGCTAGCTTGTGAAAACTGAGTTACAGAGCTGTGGAGGAATACTTTGGTACCACAGAATCTCAAAAAAGACGGTCCCAACTCCACCATCAGAGGCTGCCACTCCTACAGACACACCGCAGACCCCAGCGCCAGGCTTTGCTCCCAGTCCCTCTGCCTGTGCCGTAGAAGTCAGGCCCCTCGTGCTACTTCTAATTAAATTCCAAGCAAAATAAGTAAATTAATTAACATTTACTGACTTCAGAGCGTGTGCTCTAAATATCTTGAGAATGAGTAACTAAAACATTTTCGGAAGGTAATGAGGAAGTTTCCCATTGTAATTACTGAGCGGGTGCAGAGAAACTCTGCCTGGTGTTATAGGGTACCTATGTCACATACCACGTGCATAAATTTCACTTGTTATTCATTGCGCATACCCTGTTTTGCTCAGTTCTCATACAGGAGAGCATGATATTGAAGAGCCACTATGTGTCAGTGCAAGGACAGAGTTTATCTGATAAACAAGTCATTTTTGGAAACTGCAGATGCTCCTACTGTGAAGCATTAAACGTGGCCCCTCTTAGATACACAGAATGGGGTTCTGGTCGACTGAGCACAGGCTGATAAGCTCTGCACAGCTCTGAATGCTGTTTGCCCACATACTAATGTTAAACAAAAGAACTGCAGACTGCAGAGAAAGGATGCGGGTCAGACAACTAAATTGCTTAAACCCTTAGGCAGCCTTCTGAAAAGAAAAGGCATGAAAGAAGCTGATATGAGCTTTTATGCAGAATTGTTCTGTTTATTATCCCTGTTAAGAAAATGATGGCAAGTATCTTGTTAAACTATATATTCCCAAATAAGACAAGAGGACGGCCACCTACTAAACAAGATACAATGTGCCATTGGTCATTACATGATCAGCCATATATCTGTTTTACATTATTTTCAGATTATGAATATAGTAAAAAGACAATAATAAAGCTGTACAGATAATAAAAAATGCTGTTAAATTACATTTTTTGCATTAAGTCCTCTGATTTGTCATTGGAAGTTTGCAGGTAATAGCAGTCTGTCATTGTAGAAATCTACTTCATGTTAAAATTTCACAATCTTGTATTAAAACTTTGTTAGAGTACAATTGTTATAACTCTATTCAACTACATTATGCGACAACTTAATAATAAATCTATGACAAAGTATATCACTGTGATAACATCTAAACTTGCCTTGGATGAAACAGTGATATGATTTTATTACGAGATTTCTCCTATTGCTAGCACAATAAAATGTTGAAAAATAACACTTCTCTGGAAAAACAGAGGGAGTGGAAAGCGGACATGTCTCTACGGAACCTGCGCTTTCCCTAAAGCCCACTTAGGTTGCTCACCCCAAACATCACAGTAGAGCATTCGCCTTTCATTGCAGCCTGTTTCCTTCTCCATCTCTCTTACACACGCATGCACACATGCACAAGTGCACACACATGGCATAGAAGAAGTGCAGCAGAAGGGTACCTAAGGCTTGGGATGCCAAACTCCACCTATCAGTAAATGAGCCACTGGCAAAGTCGAAGTGTAGGGAGGCTGCATCCAAAATCATGGTAGCCTGTATAACGGAGAGAGACTGTGAATTTCCTGTTTATCAGGAAAAACAGAAGAATGCCTTACACTCTGAGACTCATAAGAGTAACAAAATTAAACCCTCTGCTTTTTTATTAAAAACATATATAAGACATCACAGGATTCCATTGCCATCTTCCTGACATATGCCTCATCTGATTACACATGAAAACCATTCCTAAAGAGGTATTGCAAGAATGCAATGCAATTATCAATTTGAATACATACGCACAAGGCCGCTCAGCGTTAATGCTTGCTGGACTGAAAACTCCCACTTCATAAACAAAGTAAAAAAATTTATTACAAGAAGTAGTGTAGCCCTGGTCAGCAGGAGAACAGCTTCATTCCTGGAACAACTTTGATTCATGGGACCAGTGCCAAGACCATGTCTTTCTTCAGAGTCCCATTACAACCTAGAACCTGTACGGAGTCAAGAACCTGCTCCGACTCCTTTGGTCCTTAAAAGCGCGTGTCTCAGTGCAGCCCAGGATGAATTCCAGCATTCGCAGTCCTTCTAGTAGCACAGCGGTGGTGCGGTAGGGTGCACAGCAGATCACGTCAAACAAGAGGAGGCTTTGTTCAAGGATGGAAAGGAGTTGTCACCGCTTAGTAGCGTAGAAGCAGCGAGATCATCCCAACAATCAGGAAAGGGTCACTGGACAGAGCCAGTGAGCGAGCTACTTACACACTTTTCAGGTGGTGGTAAAATACCACATTTCAAAATATATTTAAAAAAAAAAAAAAAGCAAAGAAGGTAGCACAAACACCATGCTCTGAAGTTGTTTAACTTCTACATTCAGAAAGCAAAGTCAACCCATCAACTGAGACGTTGCAGTTGTTTCAGAGAAAGAGACAAAAGGTGGTATATTGCTTTGCTTTTTAAAATATCTTATCTGGTACTCACCCTCTCAGTGAGAGATCCCCTTGCTACGTGTCATGCATATATCCTAAATAATATTGATTTATTTCAGTTTGGTGAATGGGGAAATTGTTTAGCTTGAGTTTACCCCCTAAATAGATGAAAAAAAAAAATGCATATTGAACAGAATACTTAGCTCAACAATATTTTTTGTTTTGTGTTGTATGCCTAAACTTGTAAATTTAACAGTATTGAAAATATCACTGCAAAATACAAAACTGAGAGTTTTAATTTTGAAAAGCACCTAATTAACTATCACAACATTAATATCTCTCATTGCCTCACAGGGCTTTCCGATCGGCACTACTACTTATTTCAAATAATCTTGGTCAATGCAAAGTAGCCTGACAAGTGGTAAGAAATAGCCTGCTTTTATCCCACACCCCTGCCCAGCGAAGTAAGGAAGTGTAGCTGTCAGTACGTTCAAAAGGAGAAGCAGGATCAGAGAGATCAAGGCTGCCTCTGCATTGTAGTTTAGGTTGCTGGGCCAGAGAGCAAGTTATATCCTTGGACTCCTGATCCCCAACCTGTCACCCGCATTATGGATTAATCTCGCACCTACAGTTTCTGGGTGCTGAGAGAGTTTGGATTTGAGCACGAGCTATCGTGGACGTGCCCTCAGCCGACTGAACTCACACAGGC
>NW_009649228.1:2359390-2426068 GCF_000708025.1 Charadrius vociferus | reverse complement strand
AGCAGGAATTGAGCCCTGTGCCTACATTTGCCTGAACGCATGCACATAGAAAATTCATACTTTGTACACTGCTAGCTTTTGCTAAGGCTTAGCACTCCTAGCTCAAGTTGTTTTTATAAAGTTTTGTATACAGGTTCTATTCTGGAAGTGGACAATACCAAAACTATCTAAGGACTATACATATCCCCTGTTGTTACAGATTTATTGCAGAATAAATAGTCCAGTACAATCTGAAAGGTGCTCACAGCCACAGCATCTGGTACTGAACTGTCAGAATTAAGCCCTACCTTTAAATGAAAGAGTAAATGTACACTGCCTTCAGATTCAGATTATTTTTAATAGTAGGTGGTTTCATAATTCATTTGAAGAAAAAATATATACAGACAACAACCTTTTTCTGAGACTAAGACCTTTCTTGATTTTATTTGTTGGGGTGGGGAACAAAAAAAAAGGACAAGCTTTATGAATGTCTGTCTTACTTTATTCTTCTCTTTTGTCTTTCTTTCTCTTGGGGCATAATCCAGTAAAATGCTGAGCATCCTTGATATGTAATGTTTCCTGTGGGATACACACCTTTCTGGATCAGGAACATTACTTACTTCATCAGAGACAGACTTTATCATCCTGCAGAATAATATGTAATTTATTGGATTTCGCAAATTTAGAGGTTCGCTCAGATGTAATATATTCCAGTATGTTTCCAAATATATGAAACATTCTGTGCATTTCAATGACAGTGCCGTAAATTAATGAATCTACAAAAAAATATTTTTTTTTAAAGCAGATACAGCCTATCTGTTGCTGGATCATATGAACTTTATCCCTCTAGCAAGCCTACTCAGAAGAAAGCCTTGTATAGTAATTCCCAGATGGTGAAAAATTGTTTTTATATTTCAGTTAAGGACTGAAATTGGGAAATTTCTCTTTCACACCTCAATTTCTGTGTAGCTTGCACTATTATGCTCAGCTGTATTATAGAGCAGGAAGCCTTTAAAATATGTAAATTTCCAGATGAATTTCTGAACAGAGAATGGTCGTACAGACTCAACACATTCCAAAAACAGAGAATGTCAAAAGAAAGGAAACAGATCAAAACACTGTTTTTGACATTACTTTCAATTAAAGCTGCATCTGTGAGGTCCACATACGCTTGGTGAATTTTTAAGAAAAGAAAAGACATGAAGGAATTATTTTATACTGGATGGTGGAGGAATACCAAATAAATGGCACGCACTATTTCAGTACATTAAAATCCCCTCTGGTACTGATTTCAGAAGATCGCTTTCACTGTCTTAATCCCCAAATTATGCTATTCTGAAAGGAAAATCTGACTTCCCAAATTTTAGAAAAAAACTCAGAAATCTTATGAATTAGATGAAAGAGAATACTGCCTGTATTCTTATTGTACCTCAGAGCCTCATTATCTTTTTTATACTGTCTAAAGCAATAAAGGTATTAATTGATGGAGTTTCTATTATTTCGTGTAGGTAAGATATTCCATGGCAATTCCAGATTTTAAATACCTGCTCTTTTTAGAGAATAACTGAGTGTCAACACAACTGCACATTTATGAGAACAACTCCCTCAATACTGCATGCAAATGATGCATTTTAGCATTCAAATGAGCATTTAGGGTTTTAAGCAGAAGTTTACACACAAGTGTCTGACATATGTATTCCTTTATATATAGCTAGTATGAAAGAAGCCTATCAGCTCAAGTTGAATACTATAAAAACAATATCGAAAGTAAGAGGAAAACAAGCCTTGTGGGCAGAAGAAAATGAGAGCAAAGAGGAATGTTTAAAGGTTGGTCTCTTCACAGAATAAGAGACTTTCAACAGAGAAAAAAAAACAAAACCCAAAACCAACACAAACCCCTGACTTTTAAAAGCCAGAGCAAAAGCTTATTTATTTCTATAGGATTTTACATTTTTGACACCTCTTGATTCTTGGAGCAGCAGATTTTTCCACATCTAGGTCTTCGGCGAGAGATTTTCCTGAGGGTCTGCCCCACTTGGCACAAAATTCCTGTGCCCTATTGGTGCAACACAGTCTGTCCTTGCCAAATGAGGCTAAGAGCATCGGTTCACGTGAGTGGCAGGAATTATCCCGGTTGGCTGTAAGATCACCTTGCCAGCAAATTTGACCTGACATCCCCAACTGGAGTTGATATATGTGCAGTAGTTACTCAGGCTAAACTCCTGATCAATATGTCAGATTTTAAAAGTGATTGCAACAAAGTAGACCCAGGATTATGAAGCACCTGTATTCACAGAGGCTGTGGAAAGACATGTCTCAGACACTCGTATTTTGCATGTCACGCTTGATGACATGATGAAAGATCTGAGCATAAGGCCGACGCTTCCACATCCAGTTTAGCTGTGACCCATTAAGGAGACCAAAAATGTACAATATGCAGAAAAAAGCTGGCTAATAAAGCATACACACACACACGCACACACAGGCTTCAGCTACCCAGAACACCAACACTTTTTGAAAACCACATGAACCTCCCAAACTGCACCATAAACATCCATTAACATGATAATACCCATTAATCCAGCCAAACACAACTCATTTGTCATCTTTCTGTTGCAACCCATCTGTGAGCGTGCAGGAAGGGGAGGGGGGGGAATTCACAGTCTTATCTGTCGGGGGATTAGCTTCACAAGAAGGACTGATTTTAAATAATTCTGTGGTAGGAAAAAGCTCATTTGTTTCCATTTATTGAAGGACCTTTTTAGTATTGTACTTTCATGATCTTACTTAAGTCTTAAGCAAAGTAGTTAGAATGGGGAAAAGAGTAAAAATGCCAAATTTTATTTTTGCTGTTTGTATCATAACTTCCTTATATTTTTAATTTTCCTTATGACGTAAGAGGTGCATTTTAGTGGCTATATTGATGTCTGATCTGGTGAGAACTATGTCTAACTTGAAAACTAGTTTTCCATATTCTGTTGTTTGCATATGTCTCTTTTGGCTATGAAGAGGTAAATCCATAAGGCTGTAACCTAATAAAAAGCATCCTGGCTATAGAAAGGTTCTGCACGGCAAAGTATAGATCGACACAATACAATCTCTCAACAATGTAAATAACATGTGACTTAGCCTCTTTCTCTTACAGGTGTTGTTTCTGTTCTACATTATCATACATCTTCCTTTGTAGGTCCCAGAGAGGGAACCACCTTCTTTTTCAGCCTAGGAGAATAAAACCACCTGAGAAAAGAAAACCACCATAGAGGACAAAAAAAAAAAAATCTTTAATTTTTATTCTAAATTTTATTTATTTTAACCACAAAAAATCAAAGTAGGTGTGAGTTTTGTTTTACTCCCACTGAAGAATGTTGAGGCTACAGAGATGGTCATTTCCCTCTGCTGCAATGCAAGAGTTCCTATGTAACTCCATGTTAGTCAAGAATTTTTAAAGCAACCTAGTAGCTTTGGAGGAGTATAAAAGTATGTTACAGAAGTGCTGAATTTGGTGCTATATAAAATGCAATGTAACCTCACACACAGAAATTTAGTAAAAGGTAAAGTTTATTTACCAGATCAATTTCAAAGGAGTTTGGAGTGTTTTGTTTGCCCTTCCATTCAAGAATAACATTTTTTGGCAAATATTTTGAAATAACACAGTACGAAACTGAAACAAAAAAGGAAAGTTTTTGCATAAAGTTATGAATGCAGAAACAAACTGTAGAGTAAGAGCCCAAATCTAACCTTATTAATGGAGCCCACGAACAAGAACTGTAAACATTATCTCAAAACATGATATGGAGATAGGACTGGCCTTCAGGTGGGAAATTAATAAATGCAGTGGTTAGCTGAAGTCGGAAATCTAGATTTGACTTTTACTCCTAGTAATGTAGTTGGCAGTTTCTGAGACTTGCACCTTTTTCTTTCTGTTAAGAACACTCAGAAGACCAATGCTAAGTTCTCTGCATGGCTACTCAGCTATTTTTGCAAAGATCAAACTGTAGGTATTGCTGAAATGGGTCTGAGGAAAACGATGTCTGATACAATCTTCAGAAGTTAATTATTTATTACAGAAAGTCCCTCCTTTGTAACTGAAAACTTATGTGAAGTTAGTACCTTCTGTTGTTTGGGGAAAATAAAAAATGTATGTCTGTATGACTATGTGTATGTCCATGTGTAAAGAGTATAACTAAAATGGTGCAAAAAAATCCAGTCAGTCTCTAACATTTTACCACTAAAAAGTAATACAAAGGATTTGTTTGGTTTTTAATTTTATTTTTTTTAAGAGTGGCAATAATATGAGGGCAGTATGAACAAACCAAAAAAATTAAAATTCCTAATTATCATGTTTTCAGCAGTCTCATTTAATATTTCAGTTCAGCTTCCCCTTCATGATAAATTAAAATCTGACACTGAATTAGTCTAATTGATAAATACACCAAATTATCCGTACCAAAACCTACGTGTTCCAAATAACCAAGGTATTTTTTTGTAGTAATGATTTTTTATATAGTAGGAAAATCAACTGGGGAGGGCAAGGTAGCTTTTAAGAATTATCCTTTTAATGATTAGAAGTTCTAAGAGGAAGATTATAAATAAGAGAATGATGTGATGGAGGAAAGGCTCGTTTGTTTCAGCATCAAACTTCCAATATCTGCCTTTCTCCCATACACACTTATACACTCCTGTCTTCACCAATGTCATTATATTTTGTAATCAACACCCATCTAATTCTTCAAAAACAGAAAATTCTTTAAAACCAGAAAATTTCCTCTAATTATAGGCCCAAATTCATTGTATAAGTAATTTTCAGATCTCTGCAGTGAATGTGAATGCAAATAAAATCTCCCTTTTGTACAAAATTGTTACAATGACAAATTTACATTGTATTCATACATGAATGCAGTCCCTGCTTAGTTTCAGCGTACTACATGTATTTGTAATGGAATTATTCCCATTTCAGTACTTGTGAACAATATCCTTTATATCGTTCGTATGAGAATAGACATTATGAGTCCATTAATGGGCAAGATTTGTCCATACAATACTCCAGGGAATTTTCATGTAAATTTGCATACTTTTCCTAAATATGTATGCGAACTTGAAAGATGAGACTCTTAGACATAGAGGATGTATCATTAGAGATAGACAGACAAACTGATCTTTCATCCCTCACAGACCTGGTACTACATATGTGGTAAATTACATATGCTGTTTCTTTTTAAGATGACAATCCTAAATTACCAGACTTCTAAAGCTTACTCAAAATTGGTAGCGATCATGACTATTTTGTCTTTCCTTAATCAAATAAATACAAGCTTGCTTAAGCATTTAGGCATCTACACAAAATAAGTCTCTTTTTCAGGAAAGCTGAAGAGAAAAAAGGACAGAATAATGAACACTAATTATGAGATGTGGTCAACGTCTTTGAAAAGAGTCACCTCTCTGAAAAAAAAAATTAAATCCTCTTTTATTTGGAAGTTTAAAATTAGGGAAAATGAATCCAGGCCAATGAACTGAAGTTTAACTTCAATAACCTACATTCCTTTATCAGTTTTCATTCAAGTGTTCACTGTAAAAAACCCTTAGAAACTATCCTGAAAAACACGCCTGAGCATTATATACAAAAGTGGTAAAACATCCGTTTTCATTTTTTTATTTTGAGCACCTGTCTGTCTGTGGTTTCCTCTTGTCTCTTTACTCACCCTTTGGCCGCTCTCGATGTTACGCAGAGACCAGTCTTTCCATTCAGTGTATGACATCTATTGTAACTGTATCTTGATCCCTGAACAGTGCTCTTAAAACACTATTGCAGCAGAAATAATGAGTGATGTGGTTACATTACAGGCGAACAACACTAAAACAATAGTGCGTTATCAGTGTCCACATGTAAGAATGAAGAGAAAAGTACAGAGTAAGGAAATAAATGATGCTTTCAGTTACCAGGGCAGGTACAAAAGCTCTCAGCCTGCACTCTTAACTCTGCTAAATAAATGAGGTGAGGAATTTCCAAGTGGTAGAGACAGGTTCACATCCCCACCGTTCAGCGCTGGATCACTCTGTGGCCAACTAGTGGGCACACTACCACAGCTTTGCATTTGGTGGTGGGGCTCCTCTGTGCCTCAAGTGGCTCTTCCAGTGCTAAGAAATACAACTCCTCTGTATGTCTGCTTTTTCTGAGTTCACAGTGTCTGGAAATAACGTGAGGGTTGTGTCGCAGCCCATCAAAGTGGTGTTTTGATCTCATCAAAGTGAGTACATAAGTTGCAACCCCTTGGATGTACCTTAAGGTGTGGCTGAAGGCTGACGATGTTTCAGTGACTGGGGAGAGGACTGTGGAGAACAGCAGGAACCAAGACTGGTGTTACCTGGCCTACACTACAGTTTGGGATCAGTTTCCAGATGAAGTATTCCTCTTAGACAGAGTAAGTTGCAGCAGTCCGAGCAGATACAGGCAGCAAACTATCAATTAAAGCCATGTAGCTGACCACAGCTGCAATGTCTGAGCTTGGCTTCTTTTATTTAGCGATGTAGCTGTACCAGAATGATGGTTTCACTGAGATTATGCTAGATTAAATTATTCAAGAATTATTTGAGAAGAACTGGTGCCTACAGAGAACTGATAGCTACTTGAGAAGATCCTGCCTTTCTAGTAGATTGTATATTACTGACATGTGACATATTTATTTCAGTTACAAGTTATTTTTTGCTACAACCCGCCATATTTCAGAAAGAAAACAGATGCTTTCATTGAGTCCCACAACAGAGAAGATGCAAGGGTGTGCAAAATACTATGGAGAACAAGGAGAAAAATAAAAGAAAGTATGATTATCTGTAGACAGTTTGTGGTGAAGTTTGAAAGTGATAGTAGAAAGGAGCAGGCACAAATCTCATTATTGATTAATTGGATTTGTGCCTGCACCTGTTGCACACATATTTGAAAATACCTGCCTTTGCCAAAGGTAGATCATTTCTTCTTTGTACTTTTACACTAAGAAACTGGTGTATAATCTCTTTAAGTTTTGTATTTCTGTGCATTTGATAAATTGTTTTGAACACTCTTGAGTCACACATATATATCTTGTTGCCTGGTTTTTCAAAATTCCCAGCTATGTTATTTACTGTAGTGTATCGCCTGTGTAAGGCAACCCTGAGTTTTCTTTCTCTGGTTCAAAGAATTCTTATGAAAATACACATATGTACTGAGGTGATGCAGTAGGCAGCGTGGAAGGATGTGCACAAATAGTTCTGGACGTGAAATGTGTTTAATCGCTTAATTGGTTCAAAAGAAACCTGTCATGAAGCATTTATTGATACTAAAATCTGGTCTATGATTAAGATCACCTTTGTACCTGAAGATAATGAAGTCAGTGCCTTGGAAACTAAAAATTTCATCATAGTTAGTCTGCTATCTATGGCCAATTAAAAGCAGATACAAAAGAACACTTTAATGTTTAAAAGAATGAGAGAGAAATAAACAGTGGATAATACGGAGAAAAGGAAAGGAAAAGAGGACAGAAAAAGTAATTGCACACACTGTTTATTGGAATGAAGAAAAATAACTTTTCTACATGATATGAAATGGTTTCTTTTGTGCAGATTTATTATTCTGTTTATTCTTAAAACAAACCAACCATAGACATTTGCCTTAGGAACAGAAAAGTTGCTTATTTCTGTACCGTAGTGTTTAAAAGAACTATGGACTGATGGTTTCACAAAGAATCAGTCACACTTCCACAACATTTGCTGATATCAATATAAAAGCTTCATTTTAAAGGATAAATAAAGCAACACTATTATCTAAACAGGGTAAAATTTAACATCCTTGTGGTTTGTGGAAATTTTTGATGTGCCTGCTGGCTTTTCAATAAAAATCAATTATGCCTTAAATGCGAGCGGTAGTCAACATACTACAGACTATAAATTCAATTTCATACTCAGAAATATGGATTAGCTGAACTTGATGCCCTTCCATTGATTTCAGAAAGCAAAAGCTGATAAGGTAAATAATAGTAAGAAGCTCTCTGACACTCCACATCAAGTTCCGGATTTCCATATTATTTTTGTAAGAACTTTCCAGCCACCACAATATCCTCCTTGTGAAATATGTATGATGAATAGATATTATATGGATTGCTGATTCATCTCTATTTACAGAATGGATATTTTGCTTTTATAATGCAAGGTGGGAACCAGATAGGAAATGAATATACTTATTTCTTTTAGCACCATGCAAGGTATATACCATCCAGGGTGAATAAAGCCAGTGAGTAATTACAGAGCAGTCTGATTAAGCTCATGTTCTCTAGACTGCAAACTTTTCTAAATAATGTTTCTAGACATAAGGTAAGCAAGAGGAAACCAGTCTCTTTAACATACAAGAAAATTTAAAGCTGCTGTACATTTAAAACAAAACCACCTCTCTGCTCTCTGAGCAGAACACCCGAGACTAACATGAATTACAGAAAATGTACTGTAGTTTGAGGGGGGGAGACACAATGATGTTAGAACTGGGAAAATCAGGAGGGAAGATGGTTCATGAACTAAAATTTTGGATTATTTCTCAGAAAGATCCAGTCATATCTGAAAAAAAATTTCTTCCCTTCCTGAAATTACTGAACACTTGGGTTGTAACGCTTGTGTTCTTTGGCTTTCAAACAGGGCTCAGACAATTCTCCTTTTCAAAAAAAATCTGATTCATTCAGGTTAAATCCAAAAGGCAGCTTAAGTAGACTTAGCCCGCAAGGACTTGTTCTTACCTTCATTCAAAGGCTTGTCATTACTTTGACTCTAACTTACAAACACTGCTTTCTTTTGTCACACATCTAGCATGTTGAAAGAGACACTGTCAACTTATATGGGTCTTTCTCAAGGAAAGCTGAATCCCAGGGAACATCTGTGATAGACATATGGATACTAAAACCTTTTTGAAAAACCCAAACCACTGCTTAGGACCTACTGACACAAATAATGCTTACAGCATTGCAGAACCATCAACATTTAAAATCTCGGCACTATGCAATTGAAAAGGAGCTTAAAATGCTTATGCCCTGTAATTTCAGGAACTGTTTTAGAAAACCCCGAGCTTAATTCACCCCCAACACATGATTTGCACATTATACTCTGTCAGCTCACTTCCACTTGTAGCTTCCGCCCTAGCCGCTCCCCAGAGGGACTGCACTGAATCTGGCTGAAGAATATTGTTTTTGATGGTTCACTCCAGCAGTCAGTGCCATCTCCTGCTTTTACACCTTATGGGTAAAGCACCTAACTGAGATTTAGGGGATCCAAATGTTATTTCTAACTCTCCTATTGGCTCTGGCATGGGCTTCCAGAATGGCACCACACCCCACCAAGCTGAGATGTCTCAGTTTAAGAAAGCACCGGCCACATCAGCTGTGTTATCCCCTTCTGCCGTCCTCTGTCATGTGCTGGGGTCGTACTGCCTTTGAGCTGGACAGGGATACCAAATAGATGAAATAACACTGGGTCAATAGAGAGGACCTCATGCCAAGGGTGTGCTCAGAGCCACTGTGCCTCTCCTTTCCCCTGCACAAGGTGTCAGATGTGCCATGCAGCTGCACGTGGTACCTGAGGAACCACATCCGGAAGACAAAGAGCAGATGCACAACCTGCAGGCGTTGGGATGGGGACTGGGAAACAAAAAAAACACCCAGGTGAATCCCATATTTAACGGGTGAGAGACACGGTCCACAGGGGCACCTGCTAAAGTTGTTCATAGTGCTTGATGAACTGGCTCCCTAATATTCTCTTACTTACTTCTAATTCTAGTTCTAATTCTAATACTAATTTAATTCCTTCTTGAAATTCCTCTGCAGAACTTACTTCTAGCACAGGCCTCTGCGGATTCTGCCTTTTTGTATTAACTGAACGAGTTAATTTATACACCAAACTACTTTAGAAATGATTGAAAGAAACTTGCATTATGCTTATCTAATAGAAGCATATCAACTTGTATTGTTATAGATCGCTTGCTTTCCCATAATTTCCCATCTTTCCCTCTGGTCAGTCTTAATGCAAGTCCCAATCTTAAAAGTCACAGCATGCAGCAGTTCCCCCACAGAACCAACTGAAACTTGATTTTCAGGTGTTCTGCTTTGGAGGGCTTATTCTGTAAAGCAATATATTCAACATGTGTACTCTGCTACAACACAAGCTTTTAATTTTCATTTAAATGGAGGTATAATTACATACAGTTCTTGCACTGTAACTGCTGCAAATCACATCCTAAATTCGCAATTGTGTTAAATCCTGATTAATGAGATTTCTTTGTAAGCTAGACATTTGTTGTTAAATTTATATAACAAAGACAAATAAATCTAATAAAACCAAAAAAGCTCCTGATATTTCTTTGTATTGTTCTGGAGTAACCAAAGTATATACAGGAAAAATATACAGCATTGTTTATGAAAATATAATTCTTGTAGATACACTCAGAAAACTGCAAACATTCATAAACATCTCTCTCTTTGGGGAAAGAGAAAAGTGCCATTTAACAGGTGTTAGAATGTAAATGACATCTCATTAGTGACTTCCTTTTGCAGCTCAGAGACAAATAAAACCTTCATTTAAAAGCATTAGTGTTGCTCCTAAGGGTTTCTCGTATCATAATGTTTTGGTTTATGACGATATTTAGCCTTTTCTAACATTCCCGCTTATTTCTACAGAATAAACTAGCTTCTGTCTTTAAAGTTAAGACTCGGAATAAAACCAGGGGTGGAAGAAGATGACTGTAGAGCTATTCATACCTTCGTCCCTTGCAAGTGGGTTGCAGGGAATTATCATCTGCATTAACATGAGTGAAAAAGAGCAGCTCATCTTCATTCTGGACACCAACTGGATTCTAATTTTCCTCTGCAAGGTGTGAAAACCTGTGTATGTTTCTTATGTGTAGGTTTTTACGAAAGAGTTTCTCCCTATCATGCTTTTCCCTAAAAAGCCCACCCCTCGCAAAACAGTTTTGGAGAGGTGTTAAATTACTTCAAGTGTTACTAGAATATTAATTCAGTCCTTCTGGATTAGGTGATTGCTACATAGCAGCTTGTTAAAAAAAAAAAGAAAAAAAAAAAGAAGAGAAATCAAGCACAAGAACTTCTGTGGCAGCAAGAGGAACTTTCAATTGGCTTTCTAAGAATAACTGCAGTTAAATAACATATTAAAAATGTGTGTGACCCTTTGGCAATAAAACTGTCAAATTCAAGTACTATGCTGACCAACAAGGCTTTTGTGCACAAGGGGTGCAAGGTGATGGTAGAAGGTGAATGATGTCCTAAAGTAGACATGGGAAGGAGCACGAGAACCCCCTCAAGGTCCACTTCTAGACAACCAGCACCACAAGAAGGTGTACGGCCTTCCCATCTAACGCATGACACAGCTCGAAGTCAGAGCCTCTCCCTGTCCCGGAGGCTGCTGAATAAGTCACTCAGTTGACACAGTTTTTTACATTTTTCACATCATTTAATAGTTAAGCTTTTTTGTTTACCAGAGGTTGTTGGCTCAACCATTGGTTCCTGTTACCTATCACTGCAATGATGTACCCATTTGGGATGTTTTTCTGAAGATCTCAAAGATCATGGATGAAAATGTGTGCTTTTCCACATTCTAAATTAGCTGTAAGCACTTAAGATAAAGCCTGAGGCATTATCTAAAAAGCTCAAGGTAAATGTATGCATAAGTGCAAAGACAGGAAATAACTGTGAAAATGGTAAAATAATAGTAATAATAATAATAATTATGTGGGTGTTTTATACCATTTCACTGTTAGTTTTCATTCCTATCCCATTTCATAAATCAGTTTACACCCTCAAGGGGAGCATTGTTTTTAGTCCCAACCATTCCTGGGCAAATAACACTGCAGTGAAGGGACCCGGGACAGAGAAGGAGATATTCAGCGCTTTACAATGGAAAAGGGATGCAAAGACTGTGTGAAAAGACATGCAAGAAACTGACTCTTAGTGGATGGGAACAGATTAACTCGCAGAAAATTCTGAATGCTGCAGGGAAGGCAAATAAGGAACTTTATTTACACTTGTTCAAAATAAAAGAATGAACGGGACATTCAATGGCTCTGAAAAGCAAAAATTAACATGATGATTTTTCAAATACATCTACTTTTTGGAGTACTGTAATTTGCACCTGTAGAACTCATTATCACACAATATCATTATATTTTAAAGTAATACCTTTTTGAGAATAACGTTGAGCACTTACGTCTCTAATGAAAATGGCATTTCAGAGAGTTTAATCATGGTCTA
The DNA here is from genome assembly GCF_000708025.1 of Charadrius vociferus. Taxonomy (NCBI): domain Eukaryota; kingdom Metazoa; phylum Chordata; class Aves; order Charadriiformes; family Charadriidae; genus Charadrius; species Charadrius vociferus. The sequence goes on along the minus strand of NW_009649228.1, from coordinate 2,413,820 downwards.
CAAGTCTGTACTCACAGCTTATGCATAAAGGTAGTCAGATTTAGTCATTTTTTTGAAAATATTTTTATTTTAAAATTCTAGATTAAATCAGTCCATCTCATTTACTCAGTTTCTAAATTATTCAGCGAGCTTGTCATATATAAAAAAAAATGGAAAAATGTAGCAGCTTAAAAATATGTTAAAACTTAACAGAATTAATTCCACTTTTTAAAAGTTTTGGTTCAAACTTTTGTTTTATAATGCTTAATATATATTACTATCCCAAAATAACAAAAATCCTTACATTTAACTGTAATTTTCTCATGGCTTTTGTTTTCATAAACAAAGCACCTCATAAAACATGAAGTGTTTTAGGTAGAGTTTTCCAAAGTGTCAACTTTTAACAAACACATAGTTATCTTCTGAAAGCCATAAAACCTGCCATCTAGAATTTAGCTAAATCCCCTAGTCGGATCTAATGGGAATATCCTTTTTCAGGAATCTTTTGACATCCTTCTACATTTTTTAATCAATGTGATTGTATGGAACATGCTACAGCTTGATAGAGCACAATAAAGTATTAGCTAGTGAAAAAGAATTCACTGGATATCAATCAATAATAAATTAGAACAAACATTTTCTGAATAAGTGCACAATACTCATGTGACCAATTCATTCTGCATCACTTTATTACTCAGCCAGTGTAGCATCTACAATTAATCTGGAGATAGTAGTGGGCAAAGGGACACCGGGTGAGGTTTTTTTGTATGTGATAAGTGATATATAGACTAACTGGGTGTAGAAATTTAAAGTCTCAGACATAGTTCTGAGAAAATACTCTATCTGAGTGAAGAATATTTAACAATAAAGATAAAGAATAAGAAAATATTTTTAAAACCCAAACCAAAACAAAAAAACACCCCTATCCCCTGGGTCCAAAAATATGGTACTGTGATGTTTCATGATTTGCTCACAGGCTCCAGTTTTCCAGCAGCGGCTTGGTTTGCCCCAGAAGAAAGAAGCAGCAATTCCATGCAGCAAGAGAGGGAGGTGCAGCACACAAAGCTCTGGCATGATGTAAGGGTTTCTGCATTTTAATCTCTGTTCTCTTGTAATCTCCCTCTGTGGTTCAAGTCAAACCACTTACTCCTTTTCTGCCACTGTTTCAATTTCAATACAATTTACTTATTTCCCATGAGAAACGGAATGCTCATTTGTTATATGTAAAGCTGACTATAAAGCAAATACAACTCTCCAACACCCACTCCCCATTACTTTTGGAAATGTCTTTTAAAATATTGGCAACAGTGGGGGGAAAAAAAAAAAGAAAAAGAAAAACATTTGGACTCCGCTAGTTATCCTGCTACATCAGGGATTATAGAGGTTTGCAGACAAAAGCCATCTCTCTCATCCCAAAGAACTCTTAGTGACTTTCGCCATCATCCCACGCCAGGACTGACTGCTGATACCTTTGTGATTACTGACGGAAGAGGTCTGTGGCTGATAACCACAAGATCCCTAATCTTGTCATCCCTTGTGGTCCCCTGACCATCCTCTTGAATGTCACTGATTTCAGTCAGCCTTTTGGTGACAACTTCAGCACTTGTGACAAAGTGCCCCAGGTCAGTTACCGTCGGGCTTCTCTTCTGCCTTTTGCCTAAGGTAAGAAATTTGTTTCCCTTGTCCCAAGGACCAGACTGTTTTAATATTCCCCCAAACAGCCTTAAGATCCAAAAGTACCTTCAATAAATCAATGTTTATTTGAAAAACAAGAAAATACCACAGCAAAATCAAAGCTAAACTGTTCAAAAACATCTATCCCAGATTCCCCAGTGGCAGAGAGAGGTCCAAACAATTGAAGTCACTGAAAGAAAATCGGAAAATACGATGCTCGGATTTCCAGAGTCCTGCATCTCTCTCAGACTGTCAAAGTCCTTGTACGACCCTCAGTACTCGGATGCCTCTGAGTCCCCCAGTGTCACTGTGCTCAGTCTCTTGAAGCTGGATAGATATCTGTCAATTATACTCTTCAGGCTACTTTGATGTGGCCAGGTATGACCTTACTCATTACCATACCAGGCATGAAAGCATCTTTTGTATTGACAATAAGATTTGTTCATGCCATATGCAGCCTTCTTTCTTCGGCCTGGCTTATACTATGTCATCCAGCTCAGTTTATTATTATGTTTGCAGTTTCTGTAATTGGTATGGTACCTCGTTGTAATTGCTGCTTTACTCCTGCATCAGAAGTAAGTGGTGCGTCTTTCTCTGGTCTTAGGCTGCATTAATATGCTTGTACTGGCTTCTCAAATATGGAGAATATCCATCTTCAAATGCAGTTATTTAATGCTAGGTAGATTTTTATTGACATGGCACAGCATGTTACCTGAAGCTATGTCAATCAGAAATGTGGAGGGATCATATTTCATAACAATTCTCAATGAAATACTTCTATAATGCAATCCTGCCACTATCCAAAATTAAAATTACTTACATTAAAACAAAGACAGTCTTTCCCTCATGCAATACCTTTGCAGGCAAAGTTATATATACAGTATCTCCACACACACACACCCCTCCTCCCCTCACAGCCCCCGAGTAGTATATTCTTTAACAGAGAGACTTGGTATTCATGGGAAGCTGGTTATTTTAGTGTCATCTTATTTCTGAGACACTAAGCAGAGCCTATATGGAGACTGGTTCTCCAACACAGCAGCTTGTTAAGGGGAGTTGAGTGACATCCCAGCATACATCTAGCTTCCTACTGAGTCTCCAACATCTGTTACTGCCTAACTGCCTGAAATACGCGGTGCTTTCTAAGAAAAAAAGTAAGGTTTGTTTTTGTTTTTACACATATGCTCAGCTGAAAAGTGTGTGAGCTGATCCTTATCACATCCTTGGACATCTATGTCATCTGCTCACATACTGCAAGATATAGACTGATTTAGCGTAAGCTTTGCTCTGCTAATATTTTCTTAAAGACACAGGAAAAGGTAAATAAAGCTGGAAAAACATCCAAATATACTATGAGCATTATTATATAGGCAGAAAGTATCTTGCATCGACCAAAAATTTGGATGTTTTTTCAACTAAACTTAGTGATTGAAGCTTAACATAGCTGTAGTGGGTGGTAAATCTTGAGGGCAGATCCCACTTCTGGAAATGGGCACAAAGTTTAGGCTGAAATCCAAGCATACTGCATTAAACCTAAATATTTTAAGTCTGGTATATATCAGACAGCTAATTTGTTGGATCAAGTCATCATCCCTATAAAAACCCTGGAACTGCCAACTTCAAGTTCAGAATTTAGCAGGGAGATGTCTGGCTGCTGTTCAAAAACACGGCGCAGAAGTGCCTGAGCTCCCAGAATCAGTCCCTTGTGCATGACCACCTTCAGGTAGAAGCAGACAAACGGGAATGAGCAGTGCTCTGCATTGCAAGTTCTGGAAATATTCCAGGTGAACGACGGGTAGGAAACAGCAGTAAAATTTAAGGATTAAATGCCACTAAAACATACATAATGTAAGAAATTATTGAATCAAAACTAAACCCTTCACGTAAAATTCAAGGTCAACTTGATAAGTAAAATCTGCTAACCTGTAAAACTGGGGTTTAGCTGATCTCAAATGGAAAAACCAGTAAATTTCACAGCGCACTCCAACAGACAAATAATTTTGGAAGTTTGCTTAGGAATAGTTCCGGCAGCACTAAGAATAAAATCCAGCAAAAGCCAGAATAAAGCAGCATGGAATACAGAAAGCAGCTGGCTAATCAGACTGTGTCTGATCTAAACAACAGAAGATCTAGTAGGTGAATCTTAACTGTGTTATAAGAACAAAGTTCTTATAACTTCTGTATTGAATAATACAGATATATTTAGATAACTATAACTTTTTTTCAAAATCATTTAGTTAGTTACTTGAAAGATCACCGAATGTCACTACCAAAGGAAAGAGAAAGGTGTTTGCTCAGTTTATTTCATTACTTCCTAGGGTCACATAATAAGCTTAAACAATACGATTCAAAATGTAACAGTTTTTATTGAGGCAAAGTGTGCTCAAAGAGGAGTTTCATTCTGAAGCACTATGATACCAGTATAATTTTGGTAGCAAAAATATTGCTCAGAATGAGGCATTTCTCAGTAGCAAACTGAGTCACCAACAGCAAGTCGCTTCTGGATTCAGTAATTTTACTTTATGTTTTTAATTGATATCTTGTGCCAATCCATGTATTTGGAGCTTATCTTAAAAGGAGGCTTAAACACCACTGACAGTCTGTCCCAGCAGAGAGTTGCTCCCTGGCAAGGCAGGTAGCAAAGACAAGGGCAAAGGCTGTAAGAGAAGCAAAGAACAGCCAAGGCAAGGGGCAGAACTGCAAACGAAATGTGACATTAATACTGCAGGAAAAAGATGTCAGAGTGGGAGGAGAGACAAGAACTAATGCAAAAAAAAGCTAATGCAATAAGTCAGTTAATGGTATGCAAGCAGCTTTGTCCCATTCACAACTCCAGGCATCTCTGTTTATCGATGTGACTAGTTACCAAAAAGAGATCAAATGACACAAAAATTTGACTGATGAGAAGGCAGACACTCAGAAAAATGTGTTTGTTTGCTTCAGCTTTCCCATGGGTGATATTCCAAATATTCCCACAAAGCTATAAACAAATGAAAAACAACAGCAAAAAGAACCTAAGAAATATAAATTCAGAAGACTCCAAAACTCCTGTGATACAGCTGGAATATACCTGTTCACTGCTTATAATAGCAAACAAAACAAATACAAGACCCGAATATTTTTGAAATCTGTTCTCAAAATACACCCAGCTTTTCTTTGTTTTCCAGAAGAGCTACACTATCTGAAGTGGCCCGGTACACAAACCTCTAAGAATTAATGAGGAGGATTAATACATATTGTTATTACTCAAAGCATTTTATGATTAAAAAAGAGCCCATTTAACCATAATGATTCAAATTCAGCTGCAGCAGTAGCAGGCGAAATTCCCATTGATTTAAGTGAGACTGAATTCAGTCCTCATCTCTTATGCCTTAATAACACTGTGGGCCTGAATATGACAGTGACTCTTACTTTGTGTTTAACCAAAACAAATGTCTTAAAGGCCATCATTCATCTTTAACCCTCAATAGAGTGCTGTTTCATCATTTTCTCTCTACAAGGTGTATCTCTTAATTCAAATGTATGCAATAAAAAGCATTCCCAAAGTATATCATATCTAGTTAACCACATTAAGTATTCCCTAAATGGAAAGGTCATTGATATTGGATGGATTTCTCAATTGAAACAGAAGACTGTATCTCAGAGGAATTTTTATAGATGATATTCATATGTCTTAATTCTGGGTTGTATAATACAAAGTACTTTTTGATAGATACATTAAACAGCACACTACAGAAAAAAAAAAGATGAGAATTAAAAATTACAATCTCCCTCTTCATTTGTTTCATCTCTTATTTTAGAGATGAAAATATATTTTTGTATTAGGTGATCTGTGATAGCATTTCAAGAACATACATGCAAATGTCTTGAAATGTGAATATGCTCCGCACTGTCTATGGAAAAACGCCTGTTAAACAAAACATGCCAAACCAAATAATTGAAACTCCTGGTGTTTGGCTGAAATTAAAAAGACATTGATAAAACCTTATGCAGGCACTAATTTTGGACTTGTGGCACTATTGCATACAACACAACATTCACAAATTTCATGAAGTATCAAGGTGGTTTCCAAATTACTCATTTTTCCTTCCCAGAGATAAAGATATATTTCAGGGAAGGTGGAACCAAAAACGTTTTCTCCTGAGAAGTGTCAGATCCCACTTAAGGCAGCTATTATCAAAACACGTTTTCCTGTCATGTCATGATGCTGTATCTCAAATGCCTCCAAAGTGGTAGTCCTGCCTCATGTGCTCCTGTCTCATGGCTTTTATATCTGCTTACCTTTATAGGGAGAGCTCTGAGGACAGGCCTTGGTGGCCTTTTGCTGTCCCAAGGAGGAAGGAAGAAACAATAGCGCAGAGGAGTGCTTGTATTAAAAGCATTCCAGCCTGCTCCTGGAAACAAAGCCCTGGATGCGGCAGGGTGAGGAAAAGGCTACGGAAATGCAGCATTTGGAAATTATGACTGATTTTCATAAATCTCTGGAAATGCTACCACCACCACTGGAGACACACCACCACTGCTGATGCGATTAACCACTTTGTTGATACTTTTGGGAGCATGAAAATAACTCGCAATTGGTTTTCTCCTTTATTGTTATGAATCAAGCAGAAATTGTGTAAATAGAAAATAGAAAAATGTGGTGTAGAGGGAAGCTGGAGGAGTGCTCTGTGTCCCTTTCTCTTACATCCAAGCCTGAACCCATGTGGGGTGGCATCCCTTGCCTTGAGTGGCTCCTTGTGGCGCCTTCCCTCTGAACAAGCTTTAACCAAAGCAGTCAAACAATCCTGACTGGGGAGGGATCATTTCACAGCTCTCAGGCTACCCATAGTGATAAAAGGTGGCAAGGAAACTGGGGGAGAGCAGAAAATACGGGAGACTTTAATTCCAAGTACTGTCAACCTTGTAATGGAGATGCTGGACAACTTCAGCAAGAGCTTGAATAGCCTTTCCTTCATGCTTCTTGAAAAGACTGACCTGGCTGAAATGAATAGTGTGTTTCTACAAAACTAGGCTGCCAAGGATAATGTAAAAAAGAAAAGGGCCTTCAGTAATTTGGGTCATGTTTAATCCTAAACCACTTTTTTAGATATGACTGTAGCATCAGTTTGAGAAAGCTGCATGGAAAAATGCACTGGGTAAGTGGTGGTCTTGTGTTTCAGGTAAAGAAGAGTTTATGCACAGTTTAGCATTCATCTGAGACCCTAATAGCAAACTTTGATTGGTAATCCCTTTTTCCTCCCTTCTGTTTAAACAAAGGAGGAAAAAACAAATCACAGTACCTCTTAAAATGTACAAATCATTTCTTCTTCTCCTGAGTTTGCGTTACATCTCCATTGATTCTGCTGATGAGAATTCTGCTGCTGCTGCAGAATCACACAAGGGTACCTTCCCCCGCCCAAGGGTAGCGGCAACAGCTTCCTCTGAGCGAGACCTTTCCCGCTTCACCTTTCGGGTCATGCTGCCTCACTGATATTTAAATTTTTTAAAATGGCTTAGCATGCACTTCTGAGTCCTAATCTTTAGACAAACTCTTGGTTCACCTTCTAGCCCTAGACTCCTCCAAGATCAGCCTTACATAAATATTGTTAGTTACAGCTACTCAGATCTGCAGAGACCTATTCCATTCAGCCTTTTTTTCCCCTTCCCTTTTAAAAAAGGGCAAACTGTTTTATATCGACAACCATCTGTGAGCCTGTCTTTTAGGCCATCAAACTCTTCCATCCATTACAGAGAGCCTTCCTCACCTCCGCTGCATGACAGCGCAATAAAGATGACATACTAATTCAATGACTTGTAATTTCAGCTAAACAAAGACAAGTGCTGCAGCTTCTCCTTTTGTGTTTTGGTGCCATATCGGTGAAGCCAGCTATGCAAACATAGCACTGGGAGGGTTTTATGACAGCAGTTGAATGGGGAGAGTAGCTTGGTGTTGCTTTTTTATGGGTTTTGGCTCCATGATATTTGGCTCGGTGCTGCTGGCCATTGCCATTGTGTCTGGATTCTATGTCAGCAGCAGCTAATTGTTCCAATAATGTTTATCATAGGGATCCACCAGGGAGCTGTATATGTGGAGATAAGCTACAGGGCAATGATACTCACTATCTTACTGATCTCTATACACAGTGCTTTTGCTTCATGCCAAAAAGCTCTTTAGGTTTCCAGCCTAAAAAAGAAAGAAAAAAAAAAAAGCAAAAATAACAGCTTAATCATTGTGCCAACAATAGTGTCTAAGGGGATGTAATCAGGTTCCTCTGATAATCTTAGCAACACATGAAAGTCATGCGCAAAAGCAGTAATTGAAGCAGTTGGTTCTTTCTACCACCTGCTGTTGAAGTCACAGGTTAATCTAAATGAGGTCCCCTTCCTATGAAGAAGGATGCAGGGCACTTTTTAAACCATAAAACCGTCTTATGCAGGCTTTGCAAAATAATAAAGAAACAGTTCATTAAATGGAAAGTATTAAGTATCCAGTGCTTGCTCAACATTTCATGCTGCTATCGGGTGCCATATCCAAGTGGCAAAGCCATTCTAATGTCTAAACCCCAATGCACACTTCAGTTTGCACGTGGAAGTAGACAAAAGGAGTTAGGCAGATGCCCCCAAATAACTAGACATTAGGGAGTCAATGTAACAGGTTGTATGAAAGTGACTGGTTTTTAAGCCTTGTTTTTGATCCCTAGGAATAATCCAAAAAAAAAAAAAAAAAATCAAAAAGTCAAAGTGGATGATGACCCTCTTTTATGTGGATACTGGTAGACAATTTGTGACCTTGATTTTCTTAAAAGTTCTTCACATTACTTGAGGGACTACAAAAAAAATAGTTGAAGATTTGAGCTCTACACTGAACAGTTTACAATGTTTTCCTACTGTTTTTTGTTCTGAAACCCAAATATGGGACAAAAGCAATAAAACGAAAATGTCACTGTGGGTAAGAGCCACTATCATTACAAGCACCTTTTACCATAATAAATGATTTATAATTAAAGGCTCAATGCTGTGGCTGTATTACTAGCTAACTATTTTTCTTACTGGCCCTGTGAAGTTGCCCCAAGATCTCTGCCACACACATTATTAATCTGCTTAAGTATTAGGTGCATAAACTCAGCAGAGTTAATAAAATGCTATAGCTTCATCTCCAAAGTACAGAAATCCCTCCCTTATGGAAAAGTCCTGAAGGATTTAATAAGGATACCACCAGTTATTTCCTATAGAAATTACTCTGAAATAATTTACATAATTTGAGAAAATGATATACTTCCTACAGGCTTTTGAACCATCCTAAGGGATTCTATAGCAAAGATAGCGCGCTTTCTGAAATTCTATTGGATATTATAATATTTTACTATATTCTAGAGAAATCTTCCATAAAGAGCTGTTGGAATCCTTCTCTGAAATGAAACTGATCCTGCTCCTGGAAACAGCAGGTTTTTGAGTATTTTCTCCCTTTTGTTTCTTCTCATACACAGTGACTATATCTGCATTAGCAAGTAGAGCTGCACAGTGGGAGTGGATCTGCAGAGCCAAACAACTGAGGCTGAGGGTCCATCATTCACATTATACATGTTTTTGGGTGGTGGTTAAAATGGATTAGTTTTAGCCTGGTCCCACGGACCAGCTGCAGTGGACTAGGTGTGCTCCTGGAGAATATCTTCTGCTTTAGGTTTACATAAAATTGCAGTATGTGGGTATGTTTCATTTCACGTATTACACAAACTAATAGATTAATGCAAACATATCGGTGTCTTCTGTATACCATATAAACCATACACACCATTATTACTTCATTAGAAGGAATCGTTTCAGTGAGAAATTGGTGAAGCTCAAGCCAGAATATGACACACTAGGAATATTTCAAAGATAAAGTAAGAGATGAATCTTCAAATGCAACTACCATCTACCACGATGACAGAACACGTAACAAAGAAATAAAACAACAAAGTTCAGAGAAATGTGGTTAAAAATGGAAATCCTCATCCATAAAACCCAGGCAAAATTAGTGAACAAAAGTAGTGAACAGAGTGAACTGACCATTCACTTGCATACTTTGGCTCTTCCAAGACTCTTCTCACAAACACAATACAGCTAGCAAAATTAAGACTGTATAAGAGTTTCAGAAAATTAAAAAAAAAAACAAAAAACCAAAACCCAAACTTAAACGTAAAGTTTTAAGTGTGTTTCAAGAAACTAACTTTCACCAACTTTCTTAGAAATTTTGGGACCCCCCAGCTTTTCCTGTGTTACAGGAAAAGTTAAGCACATACTCAGTGATTCTGCAACCACCAAAAATAATAGTAATTGGAAGCAGAATGTACCACAGACTGGCAGTTAATATAGAATATGCTGATCAATTGAGTTTTGCAGCCTACACAGACTTCTGAGGTCCTCTTGCTGCATCACCTAATTGATATATTTTCATCTTTCACATTCATCTTGCTTTCTGTTTTAGAAAGCAAGGTCTGATTCTGCCATCGTTAGTCACACTGAGTAGTACCTGACTCTGCAAGTAATCCCTATTGATTTCAGTATTAATTCTTGTTAAATACTGTTCATACAGGAGAAAAGGTGCCACTAAGGGGAAGTCAGAAGGATTCATGTACTATCTCGTCTTATTTGTAGCTGTCTTTTTTCCCCTCCGTTTTAGTGTGCGTGCATTCTCCCATCTCTCTCACTATTTCAACTCTCCTGTATTTGTCTATAGATTTTTCCAGATCTTACTTGTTATTCTCTCCCTTCCTGTGCCTTCCTCTCTTTCAATCTGCAGGGAACTCAAACTTCATTGTTTACATTTCCAGTTGCCAACAAAGAGACAAGACAGAATAGGCCCAAGTCTACCATGCTTTTGGTTACCTAATGCCAAACTGCCCCAAAACGTTGCTGGAGCTCACTCTATACTAGCCACTTCCCAGTATCCCCCACCCCTACTTGGCTTTAAACTCAAAGAGGGAAGATGTAGACTAGATATAAGGAAGAAATTTTTTACAATGAGGGTAGTGAAACACTGGAACAAGTTGCCCAGAGAGGTGGTAGATGCCCCATCCCTGAAAACATTCCAGGTCAGGTTGGACAGGGCTCTGAGCAACCTGGTCTGGTTGAGGATGTCCCTGCTTATTGCAGGGGAGGTTGAACTAGATGACCTTTAAAGGTCCTTTCCAACCCAAACTATTCTATGATTCTATGAAATGGGCTGCGAAGGGCAAAAAGTAGGTGTAGGAGTTTCAGAGATTTCCACAAGTAACATTCCCAAATCTACCTCTGGATGTAGGAGCAAGATTTGCCTCATTACTCTGCCTGCCTGTTTCCATACTCAGTGCAGGGTTAACTCTTGTGACCTTGCTTTCTTAACACATATAGGAATATGCAAATTGAAAACAAACACAAATGAAACTTTTCCCAAACAAACTGCTCATTCATGTTCCCTCAGGGAATGGTGAGAGAACACATTGTATTTGATGGCTAAGTCAAGTTACAGCAAAACAGGAATGGATATAGGATAGCCTTAGTCTCCTGCCTTTACTGGTCCATTATAAATGGATACAGATTACACGCACTGTATTATTTTTAGAGGGAAAAGTAAAAAAAAAAAAAAAATAAAGTTCCTGTAAAAAGGCAGGAAATTACCAGAAAGACCAACGGTATTCAGACTACACTGAAAAGGATCTATACAACACATTTCAGAAACCTGTCCTCTAGGACCTCACCGCTTCGTTCTGCACAGTTAATGTGCTATGCAATGGTTTCTAAGAGAAGCAGAAACCAGGTTTGGGTGTGAAACTCAGATTGCAGCTCTTTCATATTCTTGAGTGCTGAGTTAACTTTTTTTAAGATCTACTACCATTAGGAATAATTCAAAATATATTGGCATCTCCCATTTTTTGTACTCGGCCTGAGTTCACTCTTTTCCTTTGGGAGATGAATCTTTCAAGCTTCACTTTTTCATTTCACTGCTCTGGTAGCTCTCTACAACATTCACAGAGCCAGGGTGGTGGATTTGCAGCTCCTGAATGAACTATAATTGCTTATACCATCTTCAGAATATCAATCTTCAGGACTTCTCCTATTTACTAGTTTATTCTGAAAATAAACTTTGCTTTTAAGCACCAGATTGCAGCAAGATGGCTCAGGGTACTACCCATGTTTATTCCATGCTCTCAGAGTAATTTCTGTTTGGATTCTGCATAAAATAGATGATGGATTCTATTGAATACATGGTTTAAACTTCCTCCTGTTTAACAGTTTACTTTAATACGGCATTTAAATACTACCAAACTTCTAAATGCCGGATACAGGTAATATTTATTAACTAAACTGAAAGTGTGCCCTTACCTATGGGCAAAATGAATGAAATACATGCTCGATTTAGAATAAATGAGAAAAAGTCATGTGTAACCACTGTGCAAATTATTTTTATAAGAGGAAAAGAAAACATAACAAAAGGTAGTGAGCATTCATATTAAATTCTAGAAGTGCATCTTCCTGAAGAAATAAATAGTAGATATTTAAAACAAGTCATTTTTGAGTAGACAAACAAATGCATTTTTAAGGATTTTTTAAAGTGAGCAATGAATGTTATAGGAAAGAGCAGCTGTTGGCCCCTTCTACTCTGTAAACCAAAGAACCCTACAATCCACTTAAGCATGATTATGACAGTAATTGTAAGGGAAAAAAAGGAGAGGGAGTCTTAAAAGCAGTCCCAACAGTGCCTGAGAAATTTGAGTAAAACATTTTTAAAGCCCTTAAAGAGTCCTTATGTATACCTGTTTAAGAACTGCTGTTTCCCATTCTATTTTCTGCACCATTAACACATTTGCTAGCTGAGCTCTGACGCCAACGTTGTTATTGTTAAAATGACAACGTGTAAAACCAGGAGTACACAACCTGGATTTCAGAGCTCAGAGCTAGTAACAATTCTGGAAGCTGGAGAAAGGAAGATGGAAAGTGTTTGGTTTGGGTTTTATGTTGGCTAAGTTCTATCCAGAACCTACAGTGAAAAAAATAACAAAAGTATAGCTGTCAATGGTTTAAATTTTAAATCTATGACCACACCTTTTATGTTACAAGAGGTACAGCTGTTAGCCAGAATGGATTATCGCTCCCTAAACAATTACCTTTTTCTTTTTTGAAAACCACAATACGTCTGCTTATTATGATGGCAACAAAGTTTGGTCTCACTGTAGCCTTTTCATTAAATCCCTTTCATTGTCCTTGTCTGATTAAATTCCTCAAGACATTAGCACCTCTGAATAATGTTTACTGCAAATTTTTTTTTAACTAGTTTTCAAATGCTTATCTGCAAAGTCTTTGCTTGTAATGGGCTACGTAACTAAAACATATATGCCAGAAACTTCGCACATTTGCCAAGTATGTTAAAAAATAACTTAAACTTTATATTTAAACATATTGTAGGTCCAACCTGCATCAAAAAAAATATTCCTTGAGAACTTCAGAGTAAGCATGTAGCAAAATAGTTCTATTTTGATGATACAATTAGCTCTTACTTCCTGCTAAATTAATTTTAATTTATTTTGAACAGTCAGCTTGTTACCTCAGACAAATATGGTCAACTATTACAACAAAACTTGATCAAGAACTAGCAACCTTTGTAACCTCTAGCTTTATACTCGAGTAACTAACTTGCTAGTCAAAAAAGATTAGCAGAGACAACTCTTGTTTCCTTACTTCCCATTACCATGAGATGTGATATATTGTTTTTATTCATCAGAAAGCTCAGGGGTAAAATCACAACTCCTTAACCATTTCTAACAAATGATAAATCCTTAAAGCAGTTAGAATTTAAGCTTACCAAAATGTTCTCCAAATTTTGTAACTGGACCAGATTTTGGCACTAACCACACCTGAATCCAGAGCATTTCTGCAGTCAGGCAGTCATTTTTTTTCACAAGTTTATCACTGATAAATAAGTTCCCTTTAAGTTCTTTGCTTACCAAGTAAGAGGTGGTTTTGGATTTTCCAACACTGTTTTCATTACGTGGCTTTTACTTTACATGTCTTGTTCAAATATACACTGTTTTCATAGCAGACTTCTGGCTTTTTTTTTAAATTAACATCAACAGCATCTCTTCAACTACCCATGAATAGTATTATGAAAAAACGTGAAGTTGAAACCACACAGAATCATGGAATCGTGGAATTTTCAGAGTTGGAAGGGACCTCTAGAGATCATCTAGTCCAACTCCCCTGCTAAAGCAGGATTGCCTAAAGCACATTACTCAGGACTGCATCCAGGTGAGTCTTGAAAATCTCCAGAGAAGGAGACTCCACAACCTCCCTGGGCAGCCTGTGCCAGTGCTACACAGATAACAAACAATCTTGAAAATTCCACTTGCAGAAGTAATTAATGAATACATACATTTTGAGATTAGGAAACTCAGTAATATTTCAGAGAATTCTTTGTCGAGAAATCCCCGAGAATTCAGTTTTACTAGAGTCCTCAATTTGACTTCAATGACTATGTTTTTTCTGCTCATGTCACTATTCATACCTAGGAAAACTGTAGGTACTATTGCAAAGAAATACTAATCTGTGAAGCAGTATTCTGGGGTGAGGCATATTTCATTTAAGAAATGCATGTAAGAAAATTCTTACCCATCCTAACATTGAAATGCTAAACTGCAGGAATATTCTCTGATTTCTCACAGTATCAGACTGCCTCCTGAATTACACCTAGGAATTACACCTAGTCACAGCAAATATTTGACTTCCATCTATCATAGAACCTTCTAGGAGCATTTGTTTGTTTGTTTGTTTCTGATTACCTTTTACCAAAACAAACAGAAAATAATAAATACTGTAAAACATCCAGTATAGAATGGTAATGGCTTGATGTCTAATGCAGATCAGCATCGCGTGTGTAAAGTAGCTTTAATGTTGTCATGGAGCTTCTTAGTCAGGCGTGGGTCTCAGCAGGACTGGCTCCCCTACCTGCTCTAATTTATTCTACCTGCAAATGGTCTCCCAGGTTATTAGCTCTAAATAGGCATCGTCTTAGTGCTAGGATAGGCTGAGGTGTAAATGACAGCTCAATCACAATATTAGAGCAGTCTTCTCTTAACAAGAGAAGCCAGACTACAATCTGGACACTGACCAGATTGTAGCGAAAGAGGGATTTACATATCACCTCGTGTTATGCATCCACCCTGTTCGGCTTAAGTTAGGTGACTTATACCCATAGGTTCTTTCTGTGAGGAAGTGAGAAAAAAGAGCTGCTACTCAGACCTTTAAAAACTTGCAGAAAATGCAAACGTCTACATTAACTCCTGTTTGTAGTCATCTGGAAGAAATGTGAGCCATAAAATAGTTCTATAGAAATTATAAATAAAATCTTCAATGCAATGTCTAAATCAAATTAGAAAAAAATGAAAAAACTGCAGCATTTCACTAATTTCAGCTGCTCCATTTTGGTAAAATCCTGCTAGCACAGAAGAAAAGAGATATGAATTAATTTCTTCAGTATAAGCAATTCCTATTAATTTCTGTGAAAGCTGCATGAATCAAGGGTAATACACGACCATTAAGATGTATGAAACTGAAAAGCTGTTGACTTTCAGAAATCAGTAAAACTAGGCTGGCTGAAAGACAAGTTAATATATTTTTAATTAGATCTCCATTTGCTCAAGATAAAGATTGCAATCTCAGTGTGAAATATATCTCAAAATATCGAGCCAAATGTGTGGTCTGAGAAAAGCTATTTCTTAATGTGCTAAACATCTACACCTGGACTAAGGGATCTGACTAAACAAGAAATCTTTGCAAGACTGATTACCTAGATGGTATGATATCTAGGCACTCTGTGCCTATTTAGATCTATGTGATGTCTAGCACGAAAATAACATAAACAGTAATAACTATAAATAGTCTAAAATTACCTTGCAAAGCAGAACTGCTTGCTATTGGTTAAGAGAGAAATCCTTTGGCTGGCAAATAATTTTGAACATTAGATAAATTAACTACACCATTAAATTTTAGTTGTTGCTAATAAGCGTTCCAAAGCATGTTATTCACACGAATGCAACTTGATATGTTGTGATTTTAAGCAAGTAGAAAATAAGGAACTATTGGCCCTAGTTCAGCAAAACTGTCAAAAGCCAGTGATGAGTCAAAGGCAACTCTTTCTCACTCTGAAGACTGAAACACCTCCTCTTTGAGACGTGTTAGGAACAGCAGGCTATCTGCAAAAGTCACATTGTCACGGTGAGAACAGAAACCTGGTGATATGTGATATCCATATATTTTCATCCCCCAAAGAGGCTAGAAAATCCATCTGATATACCTACAATGCATCTGGAAATGGGAAGACAGGTCTCCAGTTCCTGTGGGACCACATCCCCATCTCATGGAGCAAGCCAAGAGAAGGTTGACCAGTTTTAATGTGTGCAGACAGCAAGTGCACTCTTCCACGATGACTCAGGAGTAGCCTAAAAAAAAATATCTTTTTATACCTTACCTCTTGGAAGAATACCCTGTGTACGGGCGGGGTGGACCAGAACCAAACTCCTCACCAGCTAGCTGGATCCCCAAAAGCTCAAGGGCTGTGTGAGATTACACAACTGGCAAAATAAAACTGATGCAGATTCTTGGACTAGCTGGCTGTGAGGCAAAGAAGTAATGATTTATAGTGTTCATGCTTCTCATTTTAGCTTGGATTTTTCATGAATTTTAAAACTGTCATTGGCTTCATTTGGCATTTGCTCTTTTCTCACTACATACACTCTACCACATACATAATTTAGAATTCCGCAACCACAATTTAAGTAAAAAAAAAAAAAAAAAAGATATTCATTTTGTTAAAGCCTTAAAAAAGCTATTTTCTGGGTTTTTAAAAATCTAAATAAAGAAAAAATGAAGTGTTTTAAAGAAAAAGAGCAGTATGAATCAAGCTATGCAAAGGAAAACACATTGTGTCCCTTTTTTCAATACACACTCTGTTCTAAGTAAGTGCAACCAAAATATCTGCAACCAAAATTTTGGGAGGATGAAAGGCAAACCCAGATGGTCTGCATTTACCGTGTATTGATTGATCACTTAACCTCTCGTCTTATTCTTGAACCTTGGTACATTGAAGACAGATAAGTCCACCGAAAAACTGCCTGTCCTTCACTGTTGTAACTCTTCTGCCTCCAAAAACGATATAGGAAAAGAAGAGCATGCTTGTACCACTACTACAGTGAAGACCCCTGGAGTTAGGTGTTTTAGATAAGCTCCTCAGCTTTGAATTTATCCAACTTTCGCAGCCATACTTTGTGGTACATTTTCAGTTTCTGTTGCCCATTAAGGATGGCAGAGGTATTGAGTCATGGGGAACGCTGGAGGTGGAGTTCAGGGGCAGAAAGTAGGAGATGGTCTACTGGCTAGTGAAACAGCTACCAGATTTGTCACTTGCCTGTACAGCAGAAGGTTCTAAGAACCTCCCCCCCATTGCTAGAAAGCATGCTTACATGCCAGGTTTATTGGATTTAAAGGAGAAAAGGTTTTACTCCCTGAAGGCTAGGGGCAAAAGACCAAAGTAGTTGAATTGTGTCTGTAGGTTACGGAGGAAGCATATTTTATCAGAAGAACGTATTTGAAAGTCTGACCTTTATGAGCAGAAATACAGGCCTGGCACTGACAAATTATTATGAGTAGTAGCAGTCCTGATATCGTTATTAGATGGCACTTTGAAGCCCACCTTGAAAGACTCAGTCGCTCACACTGTCAGTCTATTCTCCAGCAGTGTAGTTCAGCCTGGCATACATGTAAATATGATTGATCACATTTCTGAGTCACAGAACCCTCATTATTATCACTGACTTATAGCACCAGCTATGAAGAATTTGCATCTCCAATGAATATTTGGGATACCATGTGGTGAGCCTTGGGCAGAATGATCAAAAGCTGGAGGTATTTTTCACACGATTTCTATATCTCTGTGATGGATTTTTCTGGCATTTTCATGTGAGATTTGGAGACATTTTTCTGACTAGACGACAGGACCATGTATTTAAGGATTCTGCCCAAAAGTGACAGTTGGCAATCTACTTGTAACAAACATCCCACTGGTTTAGGCAAGAAATTAAAGATACTTCTCCAGTAGTAGTGCTAGTCTGAGAGAAATTAAGATAACCCAATGAGAAGGAATCAAGATGGAAATAGTAAAGATTGCTCTTTAGATGACCTTTTCTAAATAGTATATAAGATTTCTCCCATTAAATTAACATATTTAAAGAAATATCAAGCTTTCATACTGAGCAATAATCAGTTATCTTCCTCTGAAGCAGACAAAAGGAGTTATTAAAAAATACATCAACAGTTTGGGGGAAACAAGAAGGCTCAGCTTCCTCTTTCTACAACACTGGAGCCTCTTACTTGCCGCGCACTACCCAAAACAGAAGTGTAGAACAGTATCTGAGCATGGAATCCAGCGACCCCAGAAGGCGAGGTCTGTATTAAGAAATTTGCAGTGCGGTTCCCCACCCACACTGAATCTACTTATTTATTCTGAGTAAATAGGAAACAACTATTAAAAAAAATGGTAGTTTTTGCACTAAAATGCACTTCCAAACATGTCGCAATATTTTATGCTCAGTTCTGACTAATACGATTAAACATCTAGTATAATAATTCATTAGATTCACTTAACAGCTCCACTTAAATTCAAAGTCCTTTCTCTGTCCAGAGAGTATAAAATACAATGTACTAAGTTGTCTGTAAAACTTCCTGATTATTAATCCTCTTAGTATCTAATATGAGAGAATAGTTACTACAAGATCAAGATAAAAGTCCAAAAAGCTGTTCCCTTTCGCTTGCCACTATAAAAGTATCTTTTTGTCTACAAAGCCTCAGACAGCCACTGGGGCCAAGCCAGGATTCCTGTAGTGAAACAATCGACTTGGCATCATGTTGACACATATAAACAACAGTCTGTCAACAGGCCTCACATTAGTGACAGAACATTTTTGGCAAAACAGTAGCATCCTTCTGGGCACTATGGCAATAACAGCCAGTAGCATCCATTCATGCCTTCACTCTACAGCACAATATTAATTAAAAGATTATAACAGTGACACTTATCCAAGAAGCTAAAAACCCACAGAAATATCCATGTAGAAGAGCAGAGTGTTTATTGAATGAGAACATGCCTCTAGCTGCTTTTTCATACAGTAATTTCAGACTTACACACTGTATGTAACCTCTGTCAGTTCACAATTAGCGGATAAACGTAACTGCTTGCTTGCAAATGGCTATATAAAGTGTATATACACACACATGTGCCATCAGCTTATGCAAATCAACTTCTCTCTATCCTGAATAATAAAAGGCACAAAACAAATAGCATTGTTTATGAAAATAAGCAGTGCTCTAGGCTTTTTTTTTCTCCTTTTTTTTTTAAATGCCCAAATTAAAAGAAAATTGCTAGTTTAGTTGCCTTTTTTTATGTTTTAACTTTTCTGTGTCTTCTTTAACACCTAAAAATATATGTAAGGGAGTTTATATGTATGCAAAATATCCATCAATGAGTTAAAAGAAAGTGTAAAAAATATTTAAGCTAGTTAATGTTTTTACCATAACTGCTCTGCTTTTTCACATTTTTCTAAGTCCTTAAAATATGACTTATGCTTATTAATAATCCTTTAGAGTCAATGGACCAAAATTAAAGGTAATGTATAGAAAGGAACTTGGAAGGGTGGAGAAACATCAATTACCTGCTGGCAACTGGATGGAAGTTTAAATACTAAGAAAATTTAAAGTGTAGAGGAAAGTGGATGGCATCCAAGAATCCTGGTAGAAGCATAACATCAGTTCTGGAACCTGTATAGGCAAATTAGTACGGTAGTTTGTCTGGGCTAATTACCCTTACTGAGATACCCCACACTGTGTAGCAAGGAAATGCTGTAAACTCACGTGACAAGAGACATAAAGTATATGGCATTCACAGGCCCAGCATAGGAACCTAAAGCAACATAGAGGGGAAAAAAGGTCAGGAGAGATCTTTAGAGGTCATGTATTCCCTCTGACGTACTATTTTATGCTTAAACCACCCTAGATGGATATTTTTCCTTGCCTAAGCATTCGGTGGTGCAGATTTTGTAACTTTTTTGTCCATTTCAGTTCAGTCCCTAAAAACTTTCTGAGTAATACCTCATTTCTTACCCTAGTCCCATGGAACACCGGACCTCACTTTCTCATTGCACTAATTTGTTAAGTATCTGAAGGATACTCTGACCTTCCTCAGGCTAAATCAAGCCACATATTTCTAGCAACAAATACGTGAATGTAAGGACACCTATTGCCAACAGCAACCAGAGTTGAGCTCTTTCTGAGAAGTGAACCCTCTCCTTTTGCAAGGCTGGATGGTAATTTGAGCTTTCCCATTGAGTTAAACACATAAATCCTCCTTTCTGGAAGGAAGGAAGAGTTAATTTTCTCTTTTTAAACAGCTGGTGATAAACTTACAGTTAGAGCATGCACTTCAAAGTGTGTCCCAACTGTCAGACTACAGGTTAGACAGGGTCTCTAAGGCAAACTAAAGAGAAAGCAAGCAAGAGTATGTGATGTTTCACACAGGAGCATTCATTTAAAAAAAGCCATCATCTGTTTCGCAGTTTCAGCTTGGAGGCTTCTTTATGAATTGCATCCTCTGATTTTTTTAAAGTAAAATGCGGAATCTAAGAAAGAGCATTCTCTCACAGGTCATGTCCCTAACTACCAATCTTCGTGTGCTTTCCTTGTCCCACCTGCATAGCGCTTGCATTTGGAGCTGCCTAGCAGCCCTGTTTCTAGAGAGACGGTAGAGGGTGAAACAGCCAAACCTGGCCTCAGCCTGGTACTTAGATGCTCTTCTGAGAGGAGCTTGGTGTGAGAGGGTTTCAATCTCTCTGGTCAGAGGGCGGCTGAACACGTCTCCCAATTTCAGGAGCAAGTCTTCTAACTAGTGGAAATATTATGTTGGTTATTTTTCTGAATCTGTGTCTTTCAGACCGAGGACTTAATTTTTAGCGATAATGGGAGGAACGTAGCCAAACACTTCTCTGAAGCTCTCAAGAGTCATAAAATTAACTATTTGGGGCCAGATTCTTCATCTCCTCTATGTGCAGATTCTTACTGAGTTCATTACAGACTAGCCAGGAATGTCGGATGAGATCTAAAATAACATTTAATTGAAAGAGAATGCTCTTTTGCCTATCGGAGATGACCTTCCTACAGATCAGCACAAACTGCACCACAGCATTTGAGACATTCAAATGAAGAGTTAGATTTCTTTTTTTTTTAGCCAGCATGCTCGATCTTAACGCACTTCTGTGTGCTCAATCAAAGCAAAGGAAATATTTGTTAACTTAATGAGGGATTATAAGACTTACCTCTGTAGCCCCTTTTAGCTATCTTTATAAAGTTTAAAACAAAGAATTTATATAGCATTAATGTACAAGGAATAACGATATCCTTAGCAAATTTAAACAGTTATGATGATATTAATTGAAATCCAGAATTTTTTGGCCTGCAGGAAACTTCAGCATTTCTGGAACTCTGATTTCAAACTGAGATTTTGAAATTCCAATATTTTGACTTTAAAACGTCAAAATCAAACATATCTTTTTTTGGATCAACAGAAAAACTTTTTGCATTACTACATTAGAATAGTTGATGTATTTAATCAGTCTAAAAAGCTTTGCTTCAAGTGAATTCACAGCCAAATAGACTGTTCTTATTGACACCTGTTGGCTATATCTTATAGTTATTGCTGAGTCAATGATTTTCCGTACTGGGTACCCAGACTGCGCATTGCTTCAACAGCTTAAGTTACATATTGTTTGGGTTTGCATGGCAAGGTTTTGGTAGAGGGGAGAGCTACAGAGGTGGCTTCTATGAGAAGGTGCTAAAAGCTTCCCCCATGTCCAATAGAGCCAATGCCAGCTGGCTCCAAGACAGACCCGCTGCTGGCCAAGGCCGAGCCCATCTGCGATGGTGGTAGCACCTCTGGGATTACATATTTAAGAAGGGTAAAAAAACCCAACAAACAACTGTGCAATTGCAGCCGGAGAGATAAGTGAGAAGAACATGTGAGAGAAGTAACTCTGCAGACACTAAGGTCAGTGAGGAGGTGCTCTAGGCGCAGGAGCAGAGATTCCCCTGCAGCCCATAGTGAAGACCATGGTGAGGCAGGCTGTCCCCCTGCAGCCCATGGAGGAGCATGGTGGAGCAGATATCTACCTGCAGCCCATAGAGGACCCCACGTTGGAACAGGTGGATGCCCAAAGGAGGCTGTGACACTGTGGGAAGCCTGCATGGGAACAGGATCCTTGCAAGACCTGTGGAAATGTGGAGAGAGGACCCCACTCTGGAGCAGGTTTGCTGGCAGCACTCGTGACCCCGTGGAGGACCCATGCTGGAGCAGTCTGTTCCTGAAGGACTGCACCCTGTGGGAAGGTCCCACACTGGAACAGTTTGTGAAGAACTGCAGCCTGTGGAAAGGAGTCATATTGGAGAAGTTCATGGAGGACTGTTTCCTGTAGGAGGGACCCCACGCTGGAGCAGGGGAAGAGTGTGAGGAGTCTTCCCCATGAGGAGGAAGGAACGGCAGAGACAATGTGTGATGAACTGACCACAACCCCCATTCCCCGTCTGCCTGTGCTGCTTGGGGGGAGGAAGTAGAGAATTCTGGAACTAAGTTGAGTCCAGGAAGAAGGGAGGTGTGTGGGGAAGGTGTTTTAAGATTTGGTTTTATTTCTCAGTATCCTCCTCTGATTTGATTGATAATAAATTAAATTAACTTTCCCCAAGCCAAGTCTGTTTTGCCTGTGACAGATATTGCTGAATTATCTCTCCCTGCCCTTATCTTGACCCATGAGCCTTTCATTACATTTTCTTTCCCCTGTCCATCTGAGGAGGGAGAGCAATAGAGCGGCTTTGGTGGGCATCTGGTATCCAGCCAGTGTCAACCCACCAGACATGGTCTCCCTAAACTTTCTTAGCTCAAAAAATATGTATTTTTCTTTCAGAAATGTAATCAGCTGGAGGTCTTCACCCATGAAAGTAACAGTGGTCTGGCCTACAGCTGCCATATTGCAATGAATTACTATGGGAAAGCACCAATTAGGCTCTATTCAACAGGTTAGAATTTCACATTTTAATGTCTGACCTTTGACCTAAAGTGAGATATCTTGATTTTTCAATTAGAAAATTCATTCAGGAAACATGCCACAAAGCAAAGCAAGACAAAACCCTGTGACTTTGTAGAAACTTCATTTCCATGAAAAAGAAATGCTCAGTCAACTGGGTTTCAGAGGTAGGTGAAGGCTGGAGTCTTGGGATAGTTCATTCTTCTACTATCCAGTGAGGAAGGGAAGGGATGGGAAGGGAAGTGTTAATTACCAAAATATACTATCTAGGATTTTTCAAAGATACATATCTAAAAGTACCTAGACCTCTCTAAAATTCAGCTGCTGGTCTTTCACGTGTAGTGCTCTCAAGGTCTGCAAAGTTATTGTCACAATAAAAGAAAGAAAAAAATTGAGTATCTTAAGTTTAGGCAGGTATTTTCTGGGCTTGCAACTCTTACAAATAGAATGCTGTTTATATTTTATTTTATTTTTTATTTTGTTATCCGCTTCCCTCTAAAAATCAAAAGAATATAAACATACTTTTTTGTTATATGGTTTCAAGTTTACTCTCTTGCTTCTGGGTCTCAAAGGAAAACATCACAAGAAAGGAATTAAGATGACTCTTCGGGGGCTCAGAAAACATGAAATAAAAAGGCTTCAAATGATGAAATGTGTAGAGTGATTTGTGGTGGTTTGTGAAAGTTTTATTGAACGTTAACTAGCAGAGTGATACTGTAGCATTCAGTTTCAATCCCCCCCCCCCCCCAACCTCTTCTCTCCCCTGTTCAAATGTCATAAGCTTTTTACATTTCAGCTGAGTTTCTTCTGACATTGAACAGAACTGAGAAGGATGAGAGAATTACTTCTAAAACTATCATTTTTCTCTTGTCTCACTGTCCCTTTATTATACATGGATGGTTCTTATCCATGGTAAGTCAGTTTAGAAATACAGCTCTGGATTCTGGATCTCGACATTACTCGATGCAGAGCACTGTTGGGAGTCCCCCGTTGTTTTTTTTCCTCTTGTTATAATAAAGAAAAAAACAAAAAACAATGTAAATTCTGTGAACAATCAACCCCAAATTCCCTCACTTAACATCCCTAAAAAGAATTGTAGAAACAGCCCAGCTGATTAATAAACACTTGTTTACAACCTAGCCTGAGAAAAGCTACAGTTACTATTCCAATAGGCTTTTTGAACTAGAATAATTTATTTATCAGGATTCAGATTTTCAAACACAAATGTTCAGAGACTCAGAGACAAATTTTCATATCAGCAGTTGTAACAGTGTAGTACACATGTAACTTTGGGACATATTATGCACATGATTCAGCATATTTCTTGTTTGTTCTGTGATATCCAAAAGCACACCACCTACAGTTCTCAAAAATTAGTTTCAAATATCTTAAAAAGCTGTTAGCTCGTACCTTTTATTAAAAAAAAAGTGACCTTTCAACTTTTGTGTACAACTTAGAAAGTTCTGACAAGATCTTTCACATAACCTTTAGTTTTAGACTGCAGTGGGTGCTTGTAAAATCTAAAATACTAAGAGGAGAGATTGTCATATTCCACATCCTAACAAACAAACTATACCACATTAGCATGTTTTAAATTCCCATGTATAATAGCTCAGAAAAGCATTTCTACAGATTTCAGTGGAAGCCACTGACTAAAAAAAAAAAAATTAGCGTGGTTTACTCATAAAGTAAAGTTAAAAACAAATGCTCTGTAAATAAACGATATCACTGTCTTGATGTTTGTCACATCCTGACTGCCTTTAAAATGGTCAGTAAGTAAGCCCAGTGTGAACTAACTCATTAAAATCAGCTTTACTTACCGTTATCTTAGCCAGTCTTGACCTCTGTAAAATTTCTCCTGTCTTTCAAGAGTGCAAGTTTTAAAAAATGAGTTTCAAATATGTCCTAAGAAGTAATTACTACAACATTTATTATGTAAAATGAGTGACTTTCAGACTCCCTCATGCCTTTGACAGGAACTTGAGTCATGGAAGGTACTTAGCAAAGACACATAGCCCTTGACTTCCAAAATCTTCTCTCATTGAACTCATTTTAGGTACCTATAAACGGAATATATTTTGCCCTGTGGTCATAAAACTCTGAAAATATATGATTCTGCTCATGCTCCATTCAGTATGTTTCACCATTTATATTTAATTATTGGGCAAATCTTGTCTATGGAAAGATAAAAAATATCTACTTAAAAAAAATTCTGGTCTGCCAAGTTTTTGCAGTCCATTGTATAAGAAAAAACTAAATTGTGTCAGAGAGTGAAATTTGTCTGAAATCAAGGGTGAGGCACTTCATGGCACACACAATACAAAACTGGAGTTCTCTGCAGATTGAACTTGGATAAAGTACATCCATTCCTTTTACGGGAAACAGAAATATGCCGCTCCCGTCTTATTCCACCCAGTCTTTTTGACAAAACAACTGAAGTTTAGAATTTCTCAGTTTCAAAGATTTCATGAAGATGCAAATTTTTTGGTTTATTTAGAACTGCTGCTATATCTCTCTAGGTAGTTGCATCTCAGAAATGTGCACGTCTCTCCAAGTGTGTTGAGGTTGCTGAATGAGCATGAAGAGCATTTGCAGTGGATTCAGTCAGTCGTAGCTGGGGCACTGTTAGTACTCTGCTGTTTTAGAGGTCTGGCATGTCCCCTTCTCTCCTGACAAGCAGTACAGTGGCACTTAGAAATAAGAAAAATCAATTGTATTTTCCATCGTAAAATTGGCAACCATGAACTTTTAGGTTTTGTGGTATATTTTGATTTTTTTAAGCTGGAAGCCAAAACTTTGGATAGAAACTAGCATAGTATTCATAGTAGACACTATTATTTTGGGGAAAAAAAATACCACAAAACTGTCCAAAAATATTTTTTAAATAAAAATCATAAGGCAGCTCTAAATAGGTATTATGCTCAAATCTTTGTAAAAAAAATAACAATGGCTTCAATTTCTGAAGAAATTTCAGACGAAAATCATATAGATGTAGATTTGGCTAGGATTATATGTATGATATTCTTTCAATATAAGTTTTAATGGAACAAAGTCCTTATAAGATTAAGTCAATCTATACTTGGCACATCCCAGTAGAAGTATTCTTTTAAGGTTCCACAGGAAACGCTGAACTCTTTACTGTTCTCTACACTATTGTCCATGAGTTCACTCAATGTATCTTTGAATTTTTTCACAAACTTCATTTAGAAAGGTATATCTGAAAAACTGAAAAAACTTGCTTTTAATGTTCTTATGACACACACAGCATGCCAAATGCGTATACACAATATGTGCCATTAAATAATAACGGTTATTTCATCAACAGTGTTGTCTAAATGAGGATGAGAAAGGACCACAAAACCAGTGATTTAGGCTGGGTTTTTTAGAAACACCCAAGGCATCTAGGCAGCAAATTCCCATTTAAATTCAGCGAAAGTTAGGTCTCTGAATCCCCAGAGCTCTATTAAAAATCTCACCTCCCCCTTGATTCACAAATGTGGTTGCTCCATTAGTCTGATTTTGATTAATTACCAGTGCTTTTAGGCTTTCCTTGCATGAATTTATCAAATGTTACCAAACTGAAATACATCAGTTATTTCCTCTTTTTAACATAAAGGAACTCGGCGGTATTTCAAAGTGTTTGTAAATGATGGCTTAATAGCTCCTAATGCATCATGGCCCAGTTTTTACAAGTTGATTATGAATACTCATGCAGTTTAGAAAATCAAATGGCAGCCCTTACAACCATGGCTCATGTTAACTGAATAGGTAAATTACACTCTTTATAGCAGGGTAATACATATGACAATAAAATGCTAACAATTTACCTCTCCACAATTGGGGCCAATGTGACAACCTGTTCTGTGTCTGGGAGAAGTAGGGGCAATAACATATGGTGGCAAGGAATGCTCTCTGGTATAACTCGACAGCAGTGCACCAGCACAGACTGCTTTCGATGGACAGCTGTTGG
Organism: Charadrius vociferus; assembly: GCF_000708025.1. Lineage (NCBI taxonomy): Eukaryota > Metazoa > Chordata > Aves > Charadriiformes > Charadriidae > Charadrius > Charadrius vociferus. The sequence goes on along the minus strand of NW_009649228.1, from coordinate 2,387,084 downwards.
ACATCAAGGCACATCCTGGGACTACTGATCAGGAAGAAAAAAAGGGTATGTGAATACTATCCTTTAGGAAGAGGTGCAAATCTGATAACGCATAAGCATTTTGAAACCAAAGCATGAAAAAATGGAAGGCTGCAACTTTACTAACAAATACCAAAGTACGTATTAACCAAAAATCTACCCCGTTCCTCAACTGGCCCCAAGACAGCCAAATTATGGAGGGCTGATGAAGATGGATTCCCATTACACCTTGTAATTTAATATACTTCTCAAGGTCATAGTACATTCTAATGATACAAAAAACCTGAGTGTTGCTTAATAAAAGCCCAGCAGTTCTGGACCTAACATGCCAAAAAGAAAACAAATGCATTGTTTTCTCTATGCAGTCAAAAGCAAGAGCAAGAACGACAGTAAATGCAGACTCAAATGCAATCAATACTCCAAATTCTACACACTTTGTTTTCTATAAACAGTGCAAGTGGGACAGATTTTGATTCGAATTCACTAATAAAAAACTCTGCCGAGAAAGGTTTACTGTTGGAATAAATTTGCCATGTATTCTGCCAGACATGCAGTCTGGTGTTAAGGCTGTGTTGCAAGAGAATATCTGTGTAGCAAAGATGGATCAGTCATAGGTCCGAGACCCTTAGGTACTTTCAGCAGTTCAATGATTACCTGTGCTGCAAGTTCTACCACCACCGATTCAGAGGACGTCAGCTGGAACTTCTTGAAAGGCTTAGATCACTCTGGAGTTACAGTCTTTTTGCTTGTCAAGGGCATGCAGTCCATTGGAGTACTTAATATTTTTCATCTGAACTTGCATTGAGTCATGTTAACAGGTTTTTTTCCTCATCGGTGAGGAAGCAATACTATTATGGTGTGCGACACCAACATCAAGTAAAGAGAAAAGCACTTTTCCTTTATCTTAGTTCATCTCCTGGGCTGCAGATAAATTAATATGTGTAACTGTTCAAAACAAATAACTTTCAGACAGACCGGTACATTTTTCAATATCTCTGTTTCAATATTTCATTATGTTGTATGAACGGCTGACACACCCATTAAACAAAATGTTATTAGCAAAAGCAAAAAGTGGGAACACATCGCTTCTTTTTATTAATTATTTCTACAGCACTATTGGGGTGAGCAGTGTTCAGAAGCAGAGAAATATAAATCAATTGGTGCCAATATGTATCTAGCCAACAAAAAGCTTAAAACATTCTACAGGGTTTCTGCGTTGTGGTTTTTTGACTGAAGAAAGGTAAAAATTACTTTTTCCCATTCTGCCATTGAAACAGAATCACAACAGGGGTATAAAGATTTTACAAATATATACCAAAAATTCTATTGAGAGTACAGTAAGAGAATGAGTAAGCAGAAAGGAATTATTACGCTTGACAATGACAGTTCACTGTGGCCAGTGGTTTTTACTCTCCACAAAAATACCATGAATTCTTTGGTACTTAGATGTGTTTGCCAATTACATGGTGCCTCCAACGACCAAATTTTTAAAGGTGATGCTGAGGAACTGGCTTAGGTGTGACTTAAAAGACAGACTCTGAGGCATTGGCTTGAATAAACGACTGAAAGGCTACTTGACTAGGTTTCAAGGGCAGGCTGTAAGGCATGTTTGTGCACGTGTCTGTGTGTGTACCTGTGTGTATAAACACCTACTGAGGCATGCAAAAAATATAAACTTCCCCGGAAATATGCTTCTTGAGTGCAATACCTTTCTGTATCCCAAATGCTGTACGGAATGACAGATGATGGAGACTACTCAATACTTGAAAAACCAAAGGGCTCTGTTTCTTTTCCCTGAATGCCCTAAAGCTCTGTAGTCTTTATGTAACCCATCCAGGGTGAAAGGGCTGCGTGGGAGGCAACCTCTCTTCTCCCCTTCCCTCACGTCCTCCCAGCCGAGCACCTCCGGTCATTATCCTGGAAACCTGGGAGCAAAGTTCTTCTCTGCCATTGCAAATCAATCACATCATTTATGATATCACTTTGATATTGTTCAGAATGCTCTGCAGCCTACATTGGTGGAGTTGTCTGAGAAACAACATTTTTAATTTCTCAAGCCTGTGATATTTCTTAAATGACATTGTAAGTAAGTTCTGGTTTGGGAATCCACAAAGACCTGTATTTTATTAGAAGGTACAGTCACTTTCCTTATTGCTTTTCAGCAGACAGTCTGAGAAAAGTTTTTAATGCTTTATTAATGGAAAATTCAAATGATGTTTTAAAAGGCATTTTACAGGTATCTGTTTTTTCAGGAATGTGATATCACTACAGTCTGTAAGTGGAAGTGCTAAAACAGTCCAATCTCTGAGATGGTCTTCTAGCACACCATCTTCTACATTTTCAATGCATTAGATAAATGTAAACTCTCAGAACCTGATATGTTTTATATTTTAAACACTATAAAAAATCACTTTTTTCATAGTCAGATCAAATGGCTTCATGGAACTCCAGTCTAGAGAAAAATACGATGTATCTAAAAAAAATACTGCTATCTGACTGAGGTCTTATTTATTCTATCCATCCAATTACTGAAAGTGGAAACACTAGAGTTATTTTTGTGGGGTATTCTTGGGACTTTCTTAAAGATAAAAAGCTCAAGGGAGATGGGATAGGATACGCTTTGATTTGGAAGGAGGAAAAATGAATTTACCATAACTAATTGGTAAAAAAAAAATTCTAACGACATGTAGAATCAATTGGTACGCTTCAGTTAAAATGTAATAATACCAAGTTTACAGAGCAAAGCATCCTACCTTAATACTTTTTTTAATGAACTCAAAATAGCTGTGTCTAAAAATGGGATACTTAAACTACATTTGTTTGAAAAAGTATTCCATTTTGCATTACTGATCGATTCCTACTCTTTTTTTCAATTATTCTGTTTAATTTGGTTTCTCTTTATAGTTTAGCTGATATAAAAGGTTTTACAGCTACCTTCTGAAAAGTTTTATAAGACTAATTAAAAAATATGTACCTGAAACAGAAAAACGAGGTAAGAAGGAAGAAAAAAGTTCTATATGATTTATGGCAGTGAACTATATAGATTGTCATCACAAAGGGTCATTTTATTTATCCTTTATTTTTTTTATATGCATGTATTTACAACAGCAGAATTGCCTACATTTTTCAAATAAGGAATTTAATTTGTTATCCTTCTTTTCCTGAGGAACAGTCACTAAATCAGAAGTTGACATCTCTTTCTACATCCTATAGAAAAAGATCTCAAGTACTAACACTTGTAGTCGATTTAAGTAAGAGCAATAACTCATATTAACAAACCCAGATATTACAATTAAGAATGAACTAGAAATATCAGAATTTGATAGTTGTATGTCCTATACTTGCAATCATACATTAAGTCACAGGAAAGACCTAATTAAGGGAAAATAATATCTTGTCAGTATTCATCTTGTATGTAAACATAAAAATACCAAATCTCTTTGGTGAAAACTGTGGCTGACTATTTTGTTCTTCTGTCTCAACGAGCCCAACAACTTTACTGCAAGAAGGGTAAGGCTCATTTTGGGAAGACAGCCACAAAACCATGAAACAAACCCCTTGGGAAGGAAGGGCTGTTATTTTTTTTTTTTTTTCAGTGCAAAGCAGGTATCCTACGCAGTGATAAAGAATCCAAGAGATCTCTAGCTTAGTTACTCCAATGTAAATTGACTTTTCTCTTGTAATATTTGTCTGAATGTGTATAGCTTTGAGTTTTCAAACACAGAATCTCATTACACTTTATTCTACTGGATTACAGAACCTTCTACAACCAGAATTATCTTCCTTACACAGGTATTCATAGATCACAGTCAAATCGTCCCTACCTTCACTCAGATAAAATAAATTATTTTAGCTTGTTAGTGTCATTATAAAACGAGCTTTCAAGGCCTTGAAACATAGCGCATCTTATTCTCCAATTACTGACTGTAAAACAGAAATGACTCCTCTCAGCTGGCTACACAGCAAACTTTTTATAGACTCTATCACAAGACTAATGTTGGGTTTCATTTACATCTTCTCCAATGCCGCTAACATTCTGTGTATATATATCAGAGGTATAATAATCGGACAGTGGGGTTAAACGCCACTGTGAATGGAGATGAAGTCTGATCTACAAAGTGGTTCTAATGTACAAAATGGAAAAAAAAAAACCCAACCCTGCTTTATTCCCAAAAGGCCACAGTATGTACTTATTGCATTATATCACTGTGATCCATCACTCATTAACTCAGCAGAAATCCATTTCTGAAAATTATTTAGGTTTTATTTTTCATTTAGAAATAAGTAAATCAGATAGTTCTGCTAAAATGTTGTGAGAGGAGTACTGACTACCACAGAAATTACTAAAAATATTTACTTTAGATATATCTAAATTATACCTTATAAATGTACCTCACATACAGAGCATTTATATGTGTTTACATATAGGCTGAAATTCAGAAAGGCTTATCTCATTTTTGAAGCCAGACGATATTTCCTATTTCTTAAATTTCCATTAATGCTTGAGTTTATATTAAAAAAAAATGAGGCAACTTTGCAAGATCAATGTTTGTTATAGAAGCAAAAAAAAAATGACATACAGAAAGAAGAAAATGTGGTGGGAATCTTGCGAAAAAAATCTAGTACAATAATAAATGAAAATAGTTTTATCATCTGATATAGATATTAGAAATATTTCTCTGCAGATGATAAGTGTGACTAGAATAGCATCCATTTAAAAGAAATTACATTACTGGTTCATCTCTGATGGCTATTGTAGAACTGATATTAGAGTAGCACTATCTGCAATTTACCTTTTTTAACTAATAGGTCTTTGTTTTCTGCATGGATCCTTTTAAAATCTCTCATATGCTTTTAAGATATCACTTACCATTTAATCATTTTCCACTTATTCTTCACTCTCCAGGCTCTTCAATCTTTAGCTACATTATGATTTTCTGCGTATATCTATTTGAGCACGTACACAGACCTGGTTTCTTACTAGATCTGTCTGTCTTGACAGATATATAGTATTTTACTTTAATATTCGGTGTATTGCCAGAAAGATCAGGTTATTTGGGGGGCCTTTAATCTGTTAAGTCCCACAGCAAAGGCAGCCACAGAACCTCCTGAGACTTGTGATGTGGTCAATATGGAGAGCTGGGGTGAAGAGCGCCGGGAGAGAAGGGAGGGAGAGATCAGAGGGCAAAGGAATGGGGATCTCATAAGATTCCAGTTCAAATGCTCTGTTTGGTTGTCTAACACTACCTTTTTTTTGTAAGGTACAACTGTATGGCGGTGGGCAGCAAACTCTGTGGTGTGGTCTTTGAAAATAACCCACAGATAAGCTGTTCAGATCTCTGTGCAATTTTCTTCAGGGCTGTAAGCCATACCTGGCTACCCTTGTGATGGTCAAACTACCATAGCATAGGGCTGACTCCAAAATCAAGAGTTCTGTATTTCAAATTATTCAATTAGACAGTATCTAAACAACTTTAAAATAGTGGACACCCTCCAAAGAGGTGTGTGGGTCACTGTTTTAAAGGCCCACCGGTACTTTTGCCTCAGCATTGCTGCTTCAGATCATTTGCTGTAAGTGTGTGCTTAAATGCTGTGCTAAACTGGAATCTTAAAAGCTATGACTGTTGTAAACCTCTCAATTCTATTGCCAAAAATGGTTTCTTTTGCAACACTATTATTACTGCTAATATAAAAGCAGATGAAACTATTAGCCACTTTGCAGAGAGATATTATTCACACAAAGATATAAAATCCTTTTGAATATCCAAGGAAAAAAAGGTAGTTTACTGAGTCTTTAGTGTATGGATTTTGGATTAAGGTATAGCAAATATCTTTGTTATGATGAAAGTGAAAGGTTCAATTAAATTCCAGGGATAAACTCAGGAGCAAAATTTGCAAATCCAGTGCTTCTCTGAGGCATGAGGCGATGTCTGTAAAGACCCAGCAGGCTGGCGGTGGGGGAACTGAGTTAAAGCAACACTGAAGAGCTCATTTTCCCCTATCACTGCAATCACAATTACACCAGTGCTGTTAGGAGACTCATTCACAACTGAGTTCAGGAAAGCAGGAGTATTCAAAGCGGCTCGGAGTCCTTTTTGCCCCATCCCCCACTCAAGATACACTCTCTTAGGCATAAAATGAGCAGACCATATAAACCTTTTCCCAAAGCACAAGCAAAAGCCCAGCCCAAACAGCTGAGCTTTTCTCAGGTTTCTGCCCCTTCCTCCCATATTTTGCAGGTCAGGTGGGAAGGAGCTGTGGAAAAAAATATTGCAAATAACTCTTCTTCCATCAATCAGTATATTCTATGGCTTAATACAAAAGACTGCAGAGAGGGAGCAACACTGCCTTACACATCTTTGAAAACCAAAAGTCACGCACACCTAAAAACCCCCAAAACAAACCATGACATTGTGAACCTTTTTCTGGACCTTGTTATGCAAGGTGCTATGCAATAGCTGGAATACATGAAGTCTTCTTATTCTAAATGCTTGTACATGTATAAATTATTAGCATGAAAACGCTTTTCTGTTCACATTGTGTTTTAAAAATGTATTTCAGAAAATCAGTACAATTTGAACAGAAGCGTACGTAGGAGAAGTAAAATCATTATCTGCAGTGTCACTATTGCTAAGAAAGAAAGTATTTTGTACTTTAGAAAGATAAAAGCTGTTACATACATCCAAATGTACAAACACATGCACACGCATAGGCACAGAAATAAAAAAAAAAAAAAAACCAACCTGCTGCATACATTCATACATTTTCTCTTGGATTGAGCACAAGAAAAATGTTTGAGCTTCTTTATATTTTCAAGTTACTCTCACTTTTTAAATTTTTATGTACTAGCTATCCCGACCCCGTATCTTCACAGTTCTCCATGATATAAACTGGTGAGTGAATGCAGAGTGACCATCTGCTAGCTTCTGTGGTGCTGAGCTTCGTTAGCACACTAATCACAGGATACATTTCTTGGTTGGGCTTATCGAAGTATTATGGAATATTTATCAATGTGCTTTTCCCTTCCTTTCTCCCCTTGTTGCCTTCCTTCCTTATGACTTCTGTTATGATCAGAGGACTCCTGCAGCCGGTTCATTGTACATAACCAGGTCCTACTCCAGTAGCCCAGGAGTTCAGCACCAGCTGGCAAGCAGGGCCATAAGGACCCACTTAACATGTTTGCAGCAAGCCCTTTAGTTGCCAGGGGCACAGCTGGGGGAGGAGCATAGAATCATAGAATGTTTTGGGTTGGAAAGCACCTTAAAGATCATCTAGTTCCAACCCCTCTGCTATGGGCAGGGACACCTTCCACTAGACCAGGTCATTCGAAGCCCCATCCAACCTGGCCTTGAACACCTCCAGGGATGGGGCAACCACAGGTTCTCTGGGCAACCTGTTCCAGTGCCTCACCACCCTCACAGTAAAGAATTTCTTCCTAATGTCTAATCTAAATCTATCCTCTTCCAGTTTAAAGCCATTACCCCTCGTCCTATCACTACACACTCCCTGATAAAAAGTCCCTCCCCATCTTTCCTGTAGGCCCCCTTGAAGTACTGGAAGGCTGCTATAAGATCTCCCTGTAGGGGGGAGTTCGCATTCTCCTCACTTCCCCAGCCCAAAGGGACCTTGCAGGGCTCAAGCGTCTTGCAGGCTCCACTGGAGAGTTTGCTGGACATAAGGGACTCACCGCTGCCTGGTTTCCAAAAGGCTCAGGCTAAAATCAGGCTAAAATCTGAGTCTTGCAGGCTCAAGCAAGACCTGCTTGTTGTGCTGAGGAGGTGGATGGGGTGGTGTTAGGGGAGGGTGGGCAGCCCTCCCCTTGTGGTGATGCCAGACTGCAAACCTGTGCTCGGCCAGACAGACATCCTCCTCCATGGTCTGCCAGAGAGGGCAGAGGAGATGCACAAGGATGCGTTAGTGTACAACCTAGTTCTCTTTACTGAGAAATACACTAGGAAATTAATGCTAATAATAATAGAAGCTACAGCCATGGAGTCAGAGGGCTTTGATGCCAAGATACCTATTTCTTTTGCAAGAAATTTGGAAGGTGAATGTTGTTTGCAGACTCAGAAAGAGGAAGAAATCTACAGGAAAGTCTAGCCAGCAATGACTCTATATATTTGGACTGCTACACAAACAAAAGAAAACAAGATCATTATTTTTAAAAACACAAATGTCATATCAAAAGTGCATGTGGAGGTCCCTGGTACTTGAGACTTAGGAGTTCACATTCCAGGTAACTTTCCCTTGGGGAAACTTGGGCAAAGCCTTCCAGCCAAATGCCACTCCGTGTACTTATATACAGTCATCAGTACCAGAGACTAGTCACTCAAGTGGGTTTTTCAAAGGAAATATTTGTCATCAGTAGCACATTTTTATTTCTATTGCACACACAAGCACACATGTAAGACCCACAGAGGAAACACAATGCCTGGTCTTTAAGCCTGATGAGGAAACACCACAAGACCTACACAATTTCACAGAAGTTGTGAGAGGAATAAATGCTGCTGGAAAAAGCCACATTTCCCACAAAATTAGAAACATTTGTAAGAGTTACTAAAACATATTGACATAAATATGTATTCCGAACTGATTTTGGATCGCATGATGTAAAAGTGGTTTCATGTATGAACAACTACACTGAAACTTGTTAAAATGCTGGGATAAACAGCTGAGGATAGAAGACAGCCACAGGTAGCAGTTAAAATTATTGGGCATTTTTAAGATCACCTGTGACAATAAAACTAATTGCCTACACTCCAGCTTCTTTGAGATGGTTCCTATAACAGGAAAAGGGAAATATCCAGCCATTTATCTCACCCAACATGTAAATGTCCTATGTAAATTAAAATATTGATCCTTACTCTTGGTTGGTTCAGCATTCCCCATTCCACCTAAAATTTCACATCAAAGTAGAACTGGCCTCTGTAAGTGAATGAGCTAAAATAGTTATTAAATTCACATTTTATTTCTTCCTAGACATTTAAAAGGTTTTAACGCATTAGGTTTCAGGTTTGAAGGCTATTTGTTATCAGGTTTCTTAATATTATTCTCTGCTTTCAAAAGTTCAGAATGGATGGGAATCAGGGAAGGAGTTTACCAGGCTGTTCAACACCTCTATTGCCAAATTTGAAACAGGTAAGAATTTAATATTAACCTCAGATAAAAGAACAGTTAACACTGAAGCTGACCTCTTTGGGGTAAGAATGGTACACAAGATGTCCTCTCTCACAACTGCTCAAAGAAAACTTCAATAAACTTAGGACGTAAATATTTAAAACAGATGTGTTAGGAAACTACATTGTAGCTGCAATTTTAAGTAACCTAACAACACACGCACTTAAAGCATATGAGATACTTGCTTCACGTGAGCTTTTTATGACACTTTGGGTATTAGAAAACTCATCACTGAATTACAACTTATCAGGGAATCAATTTTAGCATATCTTATCAAGACACAGATGAAAAAAACAACATTATTATTTATTTTTACCTTTCTTCCCAAGTATTGGTGAGTTACTCTTCGAACAAAAAAAATCAAGAAAAAAAAAAGATTACTTCGCAGTACAGCCAGCAGACAGAATGCACATTGTCAACCAACAGCACACACTGTCAACCAATAGTCTGTCTATAAAGCCAGCCTGGTTGCTAATACTAATGAAGACATTTGTGTTGTGGTCTTTTAAAGAACAATTTTGTTTGCCATACACATTTCTGCCATACACAACAGCTTTTCTGACAATCCATTGACTTGGCAATAGTACTGTCCTGAATATCATGCTACAGCAAAAGCAACCCGCTGTACGGCTATCTCGTAGTTAAAAGAGCAGCAGGAAAATTTAGTGCAGAGACACTGAGTAAGCCTAACCCAGATAAGGCCAGAAAGAGTGCAAACTGGAAGACTGCTAAGGTCATTCTGAATGCTGGTGATACGGTGCTTACGTGCAAGCGTAGCAGATACGCTGAGATGGATCCATTTAGGGATGGTGGAATCTGTCTGTCAAAGAAGGATGTCAGCATTCAACTGACACAGGGGTTCAGTCGTGAGGAAAACAAACACTAGAGTGTGAGTACGGCATACAATGGAGCTAATTTCTAACGGTGTGTGCTGATAAAGATGACAACTAAGAGATAAAAGGTACAAGGGATTTGGTTAGTAAATGCTGCTGCTGGGAGTTAAGGGGAGCTCTGAAGAGGTGCCTCATCACATCATCCATCTATTCAACCAGGCTGGGAAAGTTCATGCAGGAGTGAGATGAGTCGTAGGAGTGGACCAGAGTTACAACTTTCATTTGATTCCTCTTATGGCACACTGGGTTTCAAATATAAAAATGGGGGGAGTAAGCCTATAGGCTGTTCATCTGTGCGAGTAAATTGAACAGTCCCTGAAACACTATTGAGAAGTGGCTCACAGCTCTTCAAACTCTAACCTATGAAAATGGCTTCTGGCAACCTGTGCTCTCCCAAGGACTTCATGGAAGAAGCTGGTGGCCATAGCTAGCAGGCAGCTTGGGGGCAGTCTACCTGTTGTGGAGGATAGCAGCATTTGCACACTGAGTTTATTAGCATAGATATATATATATAGTCATAGTGCCCTAACTAATAAATTCTGCACTGCCTCTTACTTTCACCTCTTTACCATGCTGAGTCTCTGACACAGCATTTTATCCTTATGTGTTGACAAGAGGCATGAAATATTGCTCTGAAATTCCATCCAGACTTAAGTATTGTATTTAGAAAACGTGCTTATTTCAGTCTCATTTTTTAGGTTTATTACAGGAAAGCAGGTCTTGTGAATAATCTGTTTAACGCATCAGTTCTTCACAGCTGGAAGAGAAAGTTTTGTGGATATTACTTAGTGTATACGGGATAATAATTTTAGCAGCGTTTCATGTTTTCAGTCCAGGATCCTGGGAATCTGAGACACAGCTGAGGATTCACTAAAGAAGACAAAAAGGTTTGTAATAAAGAGAACAATCTGAACAACTTTTGCAGTTCTTGGAAACTGTCTGGCATGCACATTGATTAGGTATGTTAAAGGCATCCCTAAATAACTCCTGTTAAGGACTTGGTATTTCGCCACCTCAGGACTCCTGCGTGTTTCACCCAGTAATTGGCAATTATTTTCAGAACTCCAAGACATTACAGGTAATTACCAAAAAAAAAAAAAAAAAAAAAAAGGCAAAATCAAAACTTTTACTAGGAAGGTGTAAAAACCACTTAGTGGTATCTGTGTTATGTTCTGCTCTGGAGCTAATCCCCACATATGATAGTAAGAGATCTCACAACAAAGCGGCGGTGTTTTGGGTGGCAAAACACATAGGCAAGTGTCCTGTTCACTCAGAAGACCGAGGTTTATATAAATCATGGCTGCGAGCCGAAGGGTCAAAGTCCTACAGTTCCAAGGTGACAGTGATCTCAAGACTGCCGCCTCAAAAGGGAAAAAAATACCTAATGTGTAGGCGTAGTAACGAACGGTGATTGGACCCCTAACACCTCCCGCCACACAGTTGCTTTAACAACCACAGTCCCCATCGCTTGCTGACTCTGCCCTCGTGTCTGAGTGGATGAAATTGTCCTTGGACAGAAGAAACAATTGTCACATCTTCTAAGCAAGTAAAAGAGGGACAAAATTAGAAGGCTCATGTGGATAAACTTGCTTCATTACAGAGAAAATTCAATGTCAATTCATGTTACAAGCATATCAGAAGTGAGCTGATGAAAACTGTCTTCACTCAATCATCCATCTCATGTTGGCTTTTCTGTAGCCCTCATACTCGGCAGGATGCATTACCCAGAAACACCGTCCATTTAGGGAAACTAGGAAAGCAGTGTGATTCATAGCATCCAGCACATAATGTATTTTGTCATTGCTTAGCTGATGTTCTGATATTTCAGGTCTGCTTAGAAAGGTGACCAGCTAATTACCACTAGCCTTTTCAGACAAGAGGTGTTCAAGATCTTGAAGCCTAGCTGTGTTCTTAAAAATGACTTAAGTGTCTAGAGTAACAACATAAAACCATAATTCATTCCTTTGAAAGAGCTTGATTTTGTACTAACTAGTATTCAGGCAATTCAACTGCATTTATTCAGAAAGGTTTAAAAGAAGGCGGAGGGGATGATTCATAAAGGATTTGCTTTGCCTTTCTAATTGAAAATTTCAATGCAGGTAATACTTTTCACTTCTCCTTGTCCACTCTAATCTTATTTATTGTGCCTCTGACACCTTCCATTATCCTTCCCCTGACTCGTTGTTTTAGATGAAACAGTTCTACTGCTTTAACACTGAAAATGATATTATTTCTGTGCTATCAGTGGCAACTTCCTGTGCCTTTATATATACAAATTAAAGAGTGGATTATCATTAATTATGCACTACAATTTTTCCTGGCAACAGTCTGAAAGTGACAAAACATTTGCTTTTGTCATAGTTCTATTAAGTGAACCCAAATTGAGCTGCTGAAATTTATGACACTTTACTGTGTTTTTAATTTGCAACGCAGGGTCAGGATCATGACAGTGATGTTATTTTATTTTGCACTTTATTTTCAGTGATCCTTGTAAGGATGTTAATTAAATTGTTTGAACTAAACTGTTTTTATCATTCCAACAACCTATATTTATTGCATATTAAGGAGAAATTTCTTGTTAACATTGCTTAATTTTCTAACGGTTCAGTATAATAATGGAAAAAGCCTCTACACTAGGAAAGACAACTGCTTTAACCAGAGTGATAATAAGTCAATTTTCCTTAGAAAAGAAAATGAAATTTACAGCACATTCAAAGGATAGTTAGGGGAAACAGCTAAGTATGTGGACTTTTTGCATATGTATATCAGTTCTGGACATGGAAAATACTCTTCCATTTGTCAAGAACGAGGCTGAGGATTTTCCATCCTAAATGGCAGCTGTCACAAACCCTGTCCCTACTCAGGGAAAACCACATTAAGCAACCAACAAGTACAAACCTATGAAAGAAACAGTTAAATTAGTGGTTTATCTCAAGAACATGACCAGAGTGACCAGCAGAATCTGAGTGATGAGGTCTGGTCCTGCAATGGAGCGCACTCATGTAAAGTTTTGCTCACTTAGATGGGAGCACATTTCAGTGCCACTGGAGGAGTGGAGCACAGCACAGCCTAAAACATTGTGGAACTCGGACCGCTGTGAATGAGGACTTGCCAAATTATCCACAGTGCTGTGGGTAAAGGGAGGTGAAGTACCGACACTGCTTCACCCCCAAGGCGGTCTGGGAGGGGTAGCCAGGATTCCCCACAGCATGCAGGTTCCCCTACTCCCTCTACATAAATATTTTTAGAAGGAGAGAGGCAAAACCAAGGGCATTTTTATCCTATTCCCCATGTTAATTCTTACGCTAGCACGAGTTTTGCAAAGAGGACTTGGGTGAGCTGACGAACACTAGGTTAAGAAGAGCTTGAATTATTTATACAGACATTATACATTGTGTAGCTGTATTAATACATATATATTTAAGCAATGCAATTACTGATGTGATTATATACATATATAATTATGTTAAAGTATAACTGTATTATTATGCATGTATTAATATAATTATGCAAACAATGAAAATGTATATAATATTTTAGCCAATAGAAGTCTACAAAAATATCAGAAAGTCTCAGATTTTCTATGTTTATACATGACTGCATGAAAAGCAGGTTACTAAATCTCATTCAGAAAAATCCCAAATTCAAACAGAAACTTAAACAGTTTTTCTGAGGAAAATATCTTTAATGACTTGCTTGAAGGTTAAGCACGTGAGTTAGTGTTTTGCCCAATATGACAAAAAGACTGCAAGCCCTTCTTTCTGACCTGTGACTGCTTATGAGCTCCAGTGGCTGTAATGCTTTATCCATAATTAGGTGGACAAGAAAAGTTAATTAAGAGTAAATTAAGAAAAGTACATAATACTAAAAACCTAGAAGGTAAAATACGTAAGACCAGAGATAGAATATTTGTGTGCATGTGTGCTCTACAGGAATCAGAGATCACTTGTATAATATAAAAAGGGGAAAACAACATTAAATCATGTTCATATTTTCCTTTTCTTTACGTGGTACTTATAGGTGTCAGAATAAAATATATTTAATATATTTTTAATTTGGTATTTAAAAATCAATGAGCATCACTGGATCATCTGACCTCTCCCCTTGGACTCTTATTTCTGAACACTGTCAAAATAAAGGAAAACATTTCTGGTTGGTAAATATTAACAGTCCTTAATAACCCTAACAGTTAGGGTTGCAGCTCCTGTGAAGTAGTAGGAGCAGTCCAGTATCTACAAGTGTGTTTAGCAAATTCTTTACTCTCTCCATACTCCCTAGTATCTTAATTTCATATTTTCTATTGGTACTTTCAAGTTATTCTGTCATTTTAACTTTCAGCACTTGAGGCTAGATATAGAATAATACATTTAAAAAGTGCATAAGGGTTTCACGAAATGGTCAGATGCTAGTCAATGGTCTTTGGCACTGAACACACTTTTTTTCCAATGAGCTACAGAATTCTACCTAGATTCTGTTTATAGAAATGTAATGCAGCTTCTTTTTTTTTTTTTTTTCTCCCACAGCAATAGTAATTTTACTTTGATCTCATAGCAGCCAAACTATTAAATGTAAGCATGCTCATAAGCAAGGTACAAGGCAGGCACAGCCTATGATTTCTAGTAGAAGGTCATAACCCAGATTTTTTTTTTTAAATAACTATTACAATGAGGAACAGAGTATAGCCACAAAAGGAATAGTTATAATTTATGCCTGACTTACTTCAGCAGAATATAGTTTATTTATAAACTGCTTATGGCAAACTCTGTATGCCCCTGTTCTATGCATGTGCTGAACTGTCTTCTGGTAAATTATTTAAATTACACCTAGCAGTAATTCCTGAGGACTTTCATACTTCATTTTCTCTATTAATGTAACAGGGAAAAGCTGCTTTGCAAGGATTGCTCTAAATTCCCAGAGTGTGAGTTCCAAACTCTGTATGTGTTGCATTATGCCTGTCAAAAAACTTGTCTTCTCCTGAAATTTATTACTGAAGTCTCTCCACTAGAACTACTCATTGAAGCCTTACGGAAAGCTCATACATGATTTAAGAAGCTAACAGCACTGAAAGAAATAGGTCAGGTAAAAAAACCCTGAATTTAAGCTACCTTCACTTATTACTTATGCAAGATTATGCATAATTTAGCACACTGCTGAATATGCAAGGGCAGAATAATTGTTTACCAAAATATTTACTCTGTGTTCGTACCTGTGTTTTAGTGAGATAAGGTGATTTCTCAGCCCTTGCTAATCACTTTAGAATTAGAAAAGGATTAAATAAGTTTTTGATTATGCTGATAACTGCATGACATTATATGTAAACAAAACTCATGTTTAACAACCTTTTTCAAAGAGGATACCTCATACATTAGACATACCAAGTTGTTGAGAGTGGGAAGTTTAACCTTTTTAAGAGGACTTCTTCCCTTTTATATAACTCATTTAACCCTTTCCAAATACAGGTGTGAAGGAATATAACAATGAATGTAATGTCCCAATCCTACCAGCAGCACCACAACCAAGTGAGCTCTCCTGATTTTCTAAAAAACAGATGGGCATTTAAAGAAATTTGGTGGGGAGATATGTTTCAGAACTGAAGCATACAGAAAAGCATAGATCTTACGTTACCTGACATAAAAGTGTTTAACAACTCAAGTGTCAAAAGAACCCTTGAAAAGAAACCTGTTATTTTTTTTTAAAAAATGCTACTTTTAGCTTTATGCTTCAGAAAAAAAAAGTATATTCTTCAAAAATAATGTACAATATGTGAATATGGATAATCATGACAAAAGTGATCTCTTATTAAAGTCTCTATAGGAATTCCCTTCATGTGAAAGTAAGATTAGGAAGGATAGACACTCATGTAAAAATAATTATTTTATGGATAATGTACATTGCAAATGTCATAGCTTTGTATTTTTACAGTTAAGGAAGCATTCTATTAATCCTGCTCGCACATGCATTCCTCCATAATTACTTTCCTAACAACACACATTATTATACATGCCATCTTTAAACCGAACCACAGATAGGATTCTCTCATCCACCAAACTCATGACACCTAGAATACAGCTTTGAAAACTGACGCACTTTCTGTGATCAGAAAGCAAAATGGTACAAGACTCATCAAGTGTTAGAAAGAATGTCAATAAAGGGAATTTCCATTCATGAAAGATCCCCCTGATAGGATATATTTTGTATTACCACAGAAAAAGACATGGCTGTTCATAGGAGAATGAAATAACTAAGTCCACTCTGTGTATTCCAGGCTACTTGTTTCTTCATTGTAGGCATACCTTTATGTTAAAATTTACTTGAGAAGCTTAAGGCAAACCATAGGATTTATCACTTCAAACAATCTTCTCATTAAGATTGTTCCAAACAGGAACATGAGACTTTTGCTTAAATCTTTGCATTTTCTACTTAAAAGCTTTGGAATGACTAATTTGTCCCAAATACAAAGCTAAAAGAGGAGGCCGTTTCTGGATTTAAACATCGGAAAAAATATGTGAGCCAAATAAATATTATAGCAAAACCCACTAAATATATTCACCTCATGCCTGTGTGCAGTCAAGGAAGCCTACTCATGTTATGTCCCTTTAAATTCTTCAGAGATTAATTACATATATAGGATAACTTTCATTGCTGCGTTACTACTGTCAGTATTTAAAATTAAAATCTATGCAGTACTATCAATCCAATTAGGAAAGTTCATTTTTCCTCTTTGGCTAGAAAGAAGACTGTTTCCATAATAGTGTCTCAGAGTCAGACCTGATTAAGGCAAAAAATTTTGCAAGTTAGAGATCGAACCAAATATGTATTTTGAGGTTGAAAGTCAGCAAAAGAAACGGAGCCTCAAAAGAACAAAAACATTGCTTTGAGCCATAGTAGATATAAACAGCCTAGGTGTGAGGCAAAATCCACCTTACATATTTAGAATTCAGCAAGAATCCCCCCTTTCCTTCAAATGGTCTTATTTTTGTCTTAGCTTATATTGTTGTAGAAAGACTGTCTTCCCCCTTAACTCTGAGATGACCGGCAAATAATAAAAATGAAAACCCCTCATCATCTCACCTAAAAAACAATTCCACTGCAAATAGCTGATTATTCATCCAAGACACAAACTTCTAAAGGGCATTCATAGCTCCTTCTCCTCTAGTCTTCAGAGACAGCTTTACCGTGCTCTGTCATTCAGCTTTTCTTTTCTCAGATGCACACAAGACCTGCCTGTAACATTTGGTTGGATCACAAAGTAAGCTTTGCAACTTCCTTCAGCTTCAAAGCAATGCTTGGACATACATCTACCCTATGTGTTCTACCAGCTCATGTAAAATGGAAATTTGTGTATTCCAAGGGGACCACCATCCTTAGCAGCAACAAATAACTGTCATTGGCATAGTCCCAGGCCTTCTTCTGAGGACTGGTCATTCAAGTACTGCTCATCATCACATGAACATTTCTTGAAGCAGTAGAGCTGAAGTTCTTGGTATCTTCTCAGTATGAGATAAGCATTATAAATTAACATTTGGACTTTCTCATATGTGAAGCCTTCCAATGACTAGCAATGTTTGTATGCTAATAAGCTAATTCTTCTTCCGTCACCCAGTTGAGAGGCTAGGAATTCTTCTTAGAGTCTTTCAAAAGGAGAGAAAATCAACTTTAAATAGCATTAGATTAATAAAAACTGAAACACTGTTGCATAATAGGGATTCAGCTGGTGCCAAATTGCATGAGCACTTTCCCTCACAGCTTGTGTCAGTTCTGCTCTACTGGATGAAGACTGGGAGAACACAATTTACAACAGCCTGAGAGAAAGAGTGGTGGCGATTACTTTTCTTACAGTGCATGACTAGCAAACAGGGCTCCCACTTGTCTCCCTCTCCTACTGCAATTCAAAAAGTGAGTTAGAGGCCTTTAAGGTATCTTTCACCTTGTCCCCAGATGCCTGGACCCTCACCTTCAAGGCTGAAAGCACAAGAGCTGCCTTTAAGATCAGGTTTGGTTACCAGACCAATCTCACTTTCCCACTCCAGAGACAGATTTTGCTGGGGCAGACTAAATATGATCAATGCATCTCCAAAGAAGAACAATGAAGCTGGTGAAGGGTCTAGAGAACAAGTGTTATGAGGACTGGCTGAGGGAACTTGGGTTGTTTAGCCTGGAGAGAAAGAGGCTCAGGGAGACCTTATCACTCTCTACAACTACCTGAAAGGAGGGTGTAGAGAGGTGGTATCAGTCTCTTCTCCCAAGTAACAAGTGATAGGACAAGAGGAAATGGCCTCAAGTTGCACAAGGGGAGGTTTAGATTGGATATAAGGAAAAATTTCTTCACCACAAGCATTGGAACAGGCTGCCCAGGGAAGTGGTTGAGTCACCATCCTTGGACGTATTTAAAAGACAGGTAGATGTGGTGCTTAGGGACATGGCTTAGTGGTGGACTTGGCAATGCTAGGTTAACGGCTGGACTCGGTGATCTTAAAGGTCTTTTCAAACCTAAATAATTCTAAAAGAGCTCTTGAAAACTTGAGAGGGGGATGTGAGGCATAAATTCTGTCTTATAGTTTCACATTCACTGGATGTACTTTTAAGAGTTCATGAGAAAGCTTAAGCGCTCCTGCACACACAACAAGTGTCTGCACAGATGTGTCGCCCCTCACGTGGGCCATGCCAGCAGACCCTGTGCTTGCTCAGTGTTCAAACGTTGAAAGGACCAACACAGAGGGTGAAGGTCATTGCAGGATGAGGCCGTCAGCTGTCTCAGTGAAGGATCTGTATATTGGGCCAGTACCAGGCAGGTGTAGGCAGCAACATAAGTAATCCTGAGTCCTGAACATTAAATGATTTCTTATATAAAAATAATTAGTCCTCTGGTATGTTATATAAAGTATGTACTTACTCCAATCCTTGTCTTTGGAATCAGAGTTCTTGAGTACTGCATGTAAACACAAACATATACACCCCAGGTGCAATCTTCCCTGAACATTTTGGGTTTGCTTGCAATTGTATTTGTTTCAGTGTGTCTTGAGCACTGGCCTTTATTGTATTAATGTTTAGACTCCCACACTGTTCCTCACTTTTAACGGTCCCTGGAATAGATCAACGTATTTATGACTTCAGGTGCTGTATATATTATCTGGAGTCCTATTCAAAAGAATAGATAACGGATTGTATTGCAATGACCCATCATTACACCAGTTTGCATTTAAGAATTCCTGGTTTTGCTTCTATCCCTGGGAAATTATTGAAGTGGATATGTAATCTATGTGCAATGTTACCACAATCCTCCAGGAGCAGTGATTCCACCAGGCAACATTTTTCAGGAAAGGCATATGCAGTCTTATTGCTGTTTATTTATTTATTTCTATATGTAAAAAAACAAAGGTTACCAGAACACAAATACAATAAATAAAAAGCTGGAATATTTATCACTGGTAGGCAGTAAGCAGTAGACTCTGCTATTCCGCTCTTTCCTAGAACAGTGAGTACTGCATGAAATTATAGCTTTCATAGGAACATTGTAATTGGAAAAAAAAGGCCCTTTTCCAGCACTTATTTAGGGGGGGGGAAGTAATGCTTGAAGACCATAGTTTGTGTGTTGTCTATGTACTGTTCGACTTTGCTTCATTACATTGTAAATCATAAAAGTCACAAAGGTTCCTCCTGATTGGGAGGATTGCCTAGAATATAAAAGGACCCATAAATCAAAGCAGGGTGATGTCTTCGGTATAACTGTTTTTCTGCATCAAATCTACTTAGCAAGGAGGGAAACAAATGCTTTGTTTAAAATACTAGTAATTAAACATATTTGCCCCTCATATCTTAGAGAAGATGGAATATGATCATTATAAAGAAGCACTTAATTTTTATCTTTTAAACTGTGATACATCCAAAATTGAATGGTCTTGTAATATAAAGATGTCGCGTTAGATTACTGCTGACCCCATGGTGCTAAAGAGGGCCGTATTATCTTCCACATCATACTGATGTCTGAATTTCCAAGTTAGATTATCAGTAGTGGCCCACTAAGCTTTTCACACTTAGGTCACCAGTTCGATCCAGATCAGAGGCTATGCAGTGAGCTGGCTTAAGTACACGAGAGGTCTAGTGCATAACTAAAGCACATTGATGGTAAAGTATAGTATATTTGTGCACCATTCGTTTTCCATACTACTTCATTTCTTCAGTTCATCTGATTATGTTAGAGCTTATTCTTTTCTTACAAAGCCAATTCTAGAACCATATTAACCTATACCACTGTATCAATTATAATGGGAGGAGAAACACAGGACAAGGAGAAAGGGTGAGAAAAAGGAGGCTTTATGTTCATTGTGAAATTGTATTTGTTATGATTGTTTTCTGACTTTTTGTAGATACAGTATTATTCTTTAGATAGCATAAATCCTTATACTCAAGGAAATGATTTTTTTAACGCCAGCTTTGGAGAAAATATGGATGAATCACAGCAAATTTGGATATAGTCATGGATTTTATGAAAACGAGTGACTTTCATAATTTTTATTCCTGAGTTCTGTAAAGCAAAAGACTGCTGAAATTAACAAATACAAAATTTCTTTTTCAATTCCTTGAGATAGTAAGAAGACTTTCCGTTATTATCTGCTTCTCACAAGCACTTATTCACAAAAGTTCATACACTTTAACAAGCAAGTGTTGTTAACTTCTGAGATTATCCTGTAACAGCGTATCACAGTCAGCGGGGGTTATTTTGGTGACTTAAATACATTATAGCAAAACCAAGAAGATCTTGTTAACATTTTCTGATATAAATAAATGGGTAAGAAGGAAGATAAAATACTAGAAATACATTACAATTTCTATCATTTTTACACCATCAAAATACTCAGGATGGAATTTATATATTTATATTGTACTTCATATATACCTGCATAACTGTCTAGGTTTCTTCTTTCCAACTTTGATGATTTAATTTATAAAAGAAGATGTTCATACATTCTAAAATCCTTAAATTCTTGTAACGTTTAATACAACAGCACTTCTGTCGTTTCTATACTGACAATTTAGTTCAGCATGTTTGCAAATTAGTTAGATAAAAATGAATTGTGATCTTCAAGACAACACTTAGGATTCTGTTGCTCCCTACCTGATCTTTCACTGGTCTACCCACCATGACATATAAAGATAAAAAGATTTCAGAAAGAAAGCGCATGATCATGATGAAGTGGAAATGAAGGTTATTTACTACAGCATATTTACTGAAGTCAGATATATATGTTATTTTTGTGGATCCTCAGAGGAAACAAAATTAGCTGGTGAATGACTGCTCCTTCTCTACCTTTGAAGTTGTAACTGTTTTTCATAGACAAATTTCACCGTTTGTTAAGAAGACCTCAACATACTTCACTCCTCCCAGATGTCAGCATCAGGCTTCTGATTACATTTTGGTTTTGGCTTGCTGTACACAGTCTGTTCACCTCTAAGATACATTTCTGCCAGGATTTATCTATTTAATTATTTATTTATTTATTAACATGTGCCTGGTTTTCAATATACTGCACTCTTCATAATGGAAAGTGTTTAACAAAACATAACTGCCTTCCCAAAGCTTCTTGGATCATAGAATCATAGAATGGTTTAGGTTGGAAAGGCCCTTGAAGATCATTGAGTCCCACCCCCCCTGCCATAGACAGGGACACCTCCCACTAGACTAGGTTGCCCAAGGCCACGTCCAGCCTGGCCTTGAACACTTCCAGGGATGGGGCATCCACAACTTCTCTGGGCAACCTGTTCCAGTGCCTTACCACCCTTAAAGTGAAAAACTTCTTCCTAATGTTTAAACTAAACCTGCTCTCTTCCAGTTTAAAGCCATTTCCCCTCATCCTATCGCTACATGCCCTAGTAAAAAGTCCTTCCCCAGCTCTCCTGTAGGCCCCCTTTAGGTACTGGAAGGCAGCAAGAAGATCTCCCTGGAGCCTTCTCTTCTCCAGGCTGAACAGCCCCAACCTCTCAGCCTCTCCTCGTAGGAGAGGTGCTCCAGCCCTCGGATCTTCTGAAACTTACAGAGCAAGACAATATGTAGTAAATGTACCTGTTGTACCACAATTAATGGGGGTTGGACTAGATGATGGTTGGACTAGATGATCTCCAAAGGTCCCTTCCAACCCTAACCATTCTGTGAATTCTGTGAACATGAATCCTCCTTTGTATCATTGATCTTGTATCACTCGATTTTGAAGAATGCAGCAATATTTTCCTTTTTAATTCTTGTCTTTTTTTTTTTTTTTCATTATGATGTGGCACATAAATTGCACTAAATCTGTCTAATATCTACAATTTTCCAAAGTGTCATTTTCAGAAATTGCTTAAGTAACTTTTGCCATAGCCATTAGTTTACCTAGACAGTTACCAAAGTTACCCAGCCCATCCAGGACCTGAATGATGCTGAGAACATGTGTAGTTGGTGCAGAGGTTTCTGAAAAGCCAAGCTTATTCTGCCCACATTCTTCCCATAACCAGAGAGTGAGAGCATAGGACAGACAAACCTCAGCTGACACAAGATAAGCTGCTTTGGGCCTAGAAGGTAAATTCATAATTCATTGTGCAAATAAACTCCTCCCTCACCCTTAGACTAAGATGACTATGTAGCTCTTGGATCCCCACATTTGGAGTATCAGAGGGATTACTGTTAACGGTGTGGGTCTTCAGTACTTTGGTTCTCCCATTTACTGCCTGCATATGCCTTTGTTCTCATTGATGTTGCTGAAACACGGGCTGCTTAAAAAAATTATTTTTCAGTGTGTAGCCAAGACAATTTTGGTTTACAAAAATAGTGTGCTGAAAGTAAAACCTAGCTGTCTAGATGCATTACGTTTACACAGTGTCAATTAAAGCATGTAGGGTGTTTTAGGTATTTGGAATTCAAATCAAGAAAAGAGAATTTAGATCAGTTGAAACAGAATTTTGCAAAGTTTTATCCAGGAAAAAAAATAATGCTTATTCCTCCTGACTTGCTAGAATATCATGCTAAAGAACAGACTTTACAGAATACAGAATACATCTAATTTGCTCTCTGGAAAAAAAAAAAAAAACTTACTGGGAAAAGATGATTTCAGAGCACAGTGTCTACTGAAAAAGCATATAAGAGTGCTTACCTCCTCATGAAGGGTTAGTTAATGGTAGTATCATGCACAAGATGCTCAGTCAGGAAGGAGTTGTGATGATTGCCCCCATATCCTTGAACAAAGTTCCCTGCTACTCTCAAAAAATGTTACATTACAAACTTTCAAAATATAGAAAGCACAGAGCTGCGCAATTTGCAGTCCTCTTTGAAAGGGCACAGATCTATCAGTAGCTAACTCCCAAGGGAGCAGAAGAACTCATATTCAGACACACTGGTGCCTACATTTCTTAGCCTCTTTTATTGTGTCTCCTGCTTTCTTGTGTGCTCTATGTATGCATTTCTGTTTCCTTCTTGCAAGGGTGAGGAGGGAGGGCACTGACTGAGTTTCCCTCAGTCTTCCCAGGCATCATTGACCATCAAAAATCCAGAGGCCACCTTGTCCAATAGGGATGGGCAAACTAAAAACACCCTAAACTTCTGCAGTTTTAAATCTGACCTTGGGTTCTGTACTGGAATAAATATAAACCAAACCTCAGAACTACAGGAATTATTAGACCACCATGCCCACAGCAAGGAGATTGGTAGGGCCAAAAGTTCTCAAGGCCTGAATAAACAAGATGTCAACTGATTTCAAGATTCTGGAAGTGTATAAGACATGAAACCGTGAAAATCTTTTTGCATGTATATATGCTGGAAATAAAGCACAGGAATCTCTTATTCCATTTATAAAAGTCTTTCCCGCACAGTACAATAATGTCTTTGATTCAAAAAACAAGATTTGTCTGAATGTCCTTAATAAAGAAAATAGGAAAGGTAAAGTTATAGAATGAGCAGGGTATGAGAATGGTAAAGTTATGGAATGAACAAGCATGTTTGGGGACATGGTTTTGAAGTGGTTTTGTTAGGTTAGGTTAATGGTTGGACTTGGTGATCTTAAAGGTCCCTTCCAACCTCAACAATTCTATGATTCTATGATCCTACGATTTTAACGTAGTTGTTCATGTCTAAGAAGTAAACCAGATCCATGTTTGGGTTGTTGCCTTTGGTCCCAATCAAGAGAACAAATGAGTCTTTCTCAAGTTATTTATGGTATGATGGAAAACTTATAATTTTGCATGAGCTGTAATTAAGGACTTTATACAGCTGCACATGGGGCTAACCTGCACCATACAGAAAATACAAACCAGCCCATCCCATCAGCCTGGCAGCTGGATTACAATTAGGGGTCTCCAATAACCTTCAATGCCTGCATTCATGCAACTGGACTAAGGCCTCAATACCTACCTCTGAGGTGGGAAGTGTATATTGCTACCCTGCTCTGCTATCCTGCTATCCTATCTCTTAAGGTAATAAAAAAGTGCTTAAATGGAATTAACCTCATAGCTGAGTTTTAGTCAGTTTACACTAGGTCAGACTGGCGTTTCACATGACGTCAGGCAAAATAAGAGTCTTGATTTTTTTCCAAGTAGAAAGAAATGTAGAGGCTTAGGGAACAGGAAAGCTAGAGTTTGGGGAGAGATAAATTTTAGTGAAGAAAAATACATATCCCTGTATATAATGTACCCTGAAATGTATGAAGCAAAATCCATTTTAACCCAAGTCCTCTCCACATTAGCCCGTATCCTCACTATTAACTTGGTCTTTAATGTCATTATTCACATGATGTTTCTGCAATGTGATTACTAGCATGCAGCTATTTAGACAGAATTAGGATTACTTGCTGAAATATTCAGGGAAGCTGTCCAGTTACACTGGATGCTGGATGGAGTAATATTTTTGTCCTGGTTTGAGTGACACAGGACTAATTTCTCTTTTAATGCTTGGGAAAACTGCACTTTTAGAAGACTCTAGTGTTTGAATTTGTGAAAATATTTACTTTATAGCCAGTTATCGTGTGGGGGTTTCAAGGTCTCAGTGGTTTTCCAGCTCACCAGGTGCAGGGATGAGGAGGAGCGAGACCTGGGCACTTGACCCAGGCTGGCCAACAGGATTGTTTCATACCATGAATGTCACATGCAATATAAATTAGAGAGTTTTCTGCAAAGTTGTCTCTCTCCCTTGATGGCGGTGATCCAGAGAACTTCTTGCCCCGGTGCTGGACCCCTGAGCCTTTCCCTTCCTCCCAAAGCTGTAGCGCTCACAGTGTCCCACATTTGCTGTCCACTGCTGGGAGTGCACAGCTTCCTACTGATAGAATTGGCTGAGTGTAATCCTTGTATATTTTATATTGGTATCAGGATCGATATTTGTTCTTTAGTGCTATTAATGTTAATTATCTAATCTTATTCTATTAAATCTGTTTATATTTCAACCCCTGGGTTTCCTCTTTTTTTCCCAATTCCCTTTCCCGGGTGGGGAGGGGTCACCGGGTGATAGAATAATTGTCTAAACGACAATAAACTGTTGTGGGTTTTCTCAAACCATAACAATTTTGTGCCAACATTTGTGGACACATATAGAATACGTCCTCTATTAAAACAGATGCAAGGGATTGCAATTTAATGCTACTCAAGTATTGCTAATTAAATGGTTTAATTAGCTAATAAGTTTTATATTGAAATGAGCAGTGCTTGATGAAATGGACAAAAATGCTGAATACTGTATTTACATTGCATTGCATAGGACAAGATTTGAAAACAAGTTCTACTTTCCTACTAAAGTGGTTACCTAAACAAAAGGGGTTTTATTTTGTGTTTTCTATAATCATATTCACTTTGTTAATTACCCTATACACATAATGGCTGTATACACAATGAACAGATAAGATCAGATTACCTTGGCTGTAGCACAGATGAACACATTGGTGTTCACACCCTGTTTGAATGGAGAGAATGGAGAAAGGTGGACGGTCATCATGTGATCTACCAGAGCAGTGGTACTTTTTGTGCATCAGTAAGGTAGACATTTTGCTTCTAACATTTAAAGTAATTTTATCTTTCCTGACATTTAAGTGAAAAACTCTACTACCTCAGGTTTTAGACTTTGGAAAGTTGTTATAAGTGCAAACAGAGTGCATTGTCTCTATGTGCACAGCTGCCAGACCATAGTCTCTACCTGATGAGGAGATGTGTCTTGACTTTGGTCCACCCATCCTCCCCATGCAAGATTACAGGGGAACTCTCTTAGGTGTGACAATAAAACAATATATCCTCAGTCTGTTGAAATCAGTAGTAAGATCCCACTGGATTTCAATGAAGATAGCATTTGGGTCTAAACACTCTGATCTTTTGTCCTTCCCTTTTTGTGAAGGAGGTTGGAAATGCCAGCAACACTTCAGGCCAGGGAGTTTCCATTTAATTTCCCATAACATCTGAAAGTTGCTGCACATACCACATGAAAAGTGGTTAAAAAAATTGTATTAAAATACAAAATAAGGTTCTAAACAAGGGTCTTTACTGGGGGATACTTCTCCAGAGAACACAGCTCTCTATATATACTTTCTGAAGGCACAAGCCTATCAGTAAAAGGCTTTGGATCCCCAGGTAGGAAGCTTATTCACAAACAGAGCTAGTCAAATGTTGGTCATATCAAAACCACTGTGCCTGAGTTACACAGTCTTTAAGTCACTGTTCTCACTCCATATGCTGTCTATAGTCCCTCTGCCTGAGCCTGCAGAGTCCAGATGTCTTTGGTGCCCCAAAAACAGTCATGGACTTTATCTTCACCAGACATATACACCAGAGAGCATGTGTCAGTTTATACCATCTCCGGGATGTGTTATTTTCAGCTGTTTGTTTATAAGTAAATAAAACATATTCTGAGACAGTATTTTTCTCTTATTTTTTTATTATTGTCACAATCAGTGGCCAGATTCGTATTCCAGGGATCCTGAAAAAATTAATCTGAGAACTGTGTTGATTTATGCAATTTGGGGGATGTATTTAATTGTCATTCTTTTGCTGTGCAAATGAGATCTACAAAAAT
Organism: Charadrius vociferus; assembly: GCF_000708025.1. NCBI lineage: Eukaryota > Metazoa > Chordata > Aves > Charadriiformes > Charadriidae > Charadrius > Charadrius vociferus. The sequence goes on along the minus strand of NW_009649228.1, from coordinate 2,359,979 downwards.
GTACGTAATAGACAATATAAATATTTTTAAATATTGGCTAATCAGAATGATTTGTGTCAGGAATCCAATTCACAACTTGCAATTAATATCCTGTTTACCAATTCATGCTAAAACAAACACTAATTATGGCACATGTTTGCTTCATAAATGCTTTGGTTTAGATTGTTAAGAAATGCTTTGTGTAACCTGACTGTTTTTTATTTTACAAATCAATTGCACAACTGCTTGGTCCCATAGAGAAGGCAAAGCTATGCCACACATGGTGGCTAAACAGCATATGAATTAAACTCCATATAAGCAAATTTCTTTGTAAGTAATTTATATTGTATGGTAAACTTGTATCCAACTAGAACAGCAAATTAAAACATTAATCACATCTGTAAAATTTAAGACCTTGTGCATACAGAAAAAATATTAGGGAAATACATTTTCCTGTATTGCTGAAATAAATATTCCACATATGGAAGCCAGTCTAATCCTTCTCATTATAGTGTGGATGAAGATGAACATTAAGCCCATATAACATTTCTTTCAGAATTAGTCGATAGCTCATTTTAGTAGGTAGCACATATTTCCAAACCTGAAATAC
>NW_009649228.1:2357424-2359362 GCF_000708025.1 Charadrius vociferus | reverse complement strand
CATCACTGTTAGGTAACCACTGTGATTATTCCATATCACATACTAATGAGAAGGCAGAACAAGCTCTCTCCCCAGCGCTGAGCAGGTTGTAAGCTGTGGCAAACTAACTTGCTCTGAAATTATCAAGTGTTCCAGCACTCCTTAGCATTACTAACATAGGCAGCCTGCCAGCCCCTTCTCCAACATCCAAATCGTCTTCCTCTCTTAACCACATTTTTATCCATCTGCTTCACAAAGCAGCCCACATGCTTTGACTTACTCTCGTATTTGAGTACAATGTGAGTTTACTTTAGAACTAAGCCTTTCTGTGCTATTTCATCAAACGTGGTACTCTCTGAGGATGGTTACCTAATTATCACTGGAGCATGGAATTTAAGCCCCATAAGTAACGCTGGCTTTATCACCTTATTACTTAATGCCTTAATACCATATTACTGTTCTCATCCATGACTGAAATCCGCCCAGACCCTCCTCCCCATCTCGTAACCACATGGAGATCAAAAAATGTAAAAAGACCCACTCCCTTGCACGTGAATTGGAGGTGTAACACACACTCGATGATACTCAGGAAAGAGCGATCAAAGTGGAGTTCCTCTGGTCCTTCTCATTTGCCCGTTCCATCTCAAAGGAGGCAGAGCCCAGGCTGGGTATGAGAAAGAGACAAATAAGTTCAGGTCCTCTGCAGTTCATTCCTGAGGGGGAGCTAGGTACCCATCCGACAGCAGCTGGAGTCTCTTCACTGGTCCTATGACTTTTCTTGATTCATTTGGTGATAAGAAGCTGTTGCAGACAGTTGCAGCTATATTGTGGGTTTCCCTGCAGGCTGACCCACCCTTTGTTTCCCCCGTGAAAAACTGTATTTGTCTGACTTTGAATCATTCACTGATCGCTTTCACTCCCAAGGTGCTCTGAGCTTTGTTACTGTATGCAATGATCAGTCCATGGAGTTCAAGAAAAATCAAGAAAATGATATGACTAACATGCCCTTGCTTGCCTGAGAGCTGGGAAGATACACCCCATAAGTAATATTTGGAGGTGTTATTCAAGCAAATAAACATTTTCAATATCTTTTGTCCCATTACTGTGTTTAAGCGTTTTCCTTAAAACAAATTTAAAATAACTTATGCTGAAATGATGATTGGTTATTAACTTTAGAGAGAGTCACAAGAGAAAATTCTTCTGCTCTTAAAAATGCAAGCTAATAACTCAGAATAGATTCATTTACACAGTTCTGCCCATACGTGTGGATTGCCACATGCTATTTTATTAATTGGATGTGCATACAATATTACAGAAACATAAAAGATTATATTTTGGAATTTACCATGTTTTTTCAAAGGACCATATATGTAAAGTGGCAGGATGTATTTTTAAAGTAGCAGTAGGGGAGAGATACCTAGTGGGACTGTCAAAAGCATGCTAAATTCCTAATTCCAATTAAAATTAACAGAGATCATCTCCCTAAAGACTATAAGAAAATTTGCTAGGTACCTCTCTCACCATCAGAAACTTAAAGGCTTCTGATACTATTGCAAAGGCTGCTAATCATTTCAGATTTTTTTTTTCTTTTTTCTCCCTTTTTTTTCCCCACAGAGTAAAGTAGACTCCACCGTGCTCCTGTCTAGGGTGGAATACCAAATTGCAGACCTGGAGTCCAGTTCTGAAATCAAAGATCACCAAGTATAAAACATTTAATATACAAGGATTTATGAAATATCTTCATCAGACTATAAGGACCATAAACAATCCATTTAACCAACTCAGAGCTAGTCCAACTGGGATTTGCCTGTTGTTGCTTTGCCCTCAGCAGTGATGCTGTTAACTGTTTCGTGCCTTGGGTGAAGAACCCAGCGCATGAACGCCATCTTTTCCTGACAGTGGCTTCAGGTATGATCTGTGGAGGCATGTGTTTCTGCCTGAGGAGCCTCTAGTTGCCTT
>NW_009649228.1:2345463-2357409 GCF_000708025.1 Charadrius vociferus | reverse complement strand
GAACCGCTGCCCCAGTGAGATCCAGCTGCAGCCAATAATTCCTACACATTTCCCTGTACCCCAAGATTTCAAGACTGCTCGTATGGAAGAGCTGTACATTTTGCAAGATCTGAAGGATCAGGATTGGGTTTATTGTTTTGTTATGTTGTACCGCATAAATACTGCTAATATTCTATTAAAAAGCTGCATTTAATAAAGGAAATATGAAATTAATTACCTTTCTTCCTTTTTTCTCATGTACTCCTACACCCATTTATCCTGACACTTTGTCGTTAGTGTACATACAGTGATGTGCACACAGATGGAATGGCTGCTGCTTCTTTAAATCCAGCAATAGTCTGCGAACCAAACAGCAATGGGAAGGCAGACACCAACCATGTTATGATTAATTCGATTGACTAACCACTCATTTCAGTATTTTACCACGGTTGTATTTCACTATCTGTATAGTAACTTATCTAGGTGGGTGTAATAAGAAATAGGACAAAAGGAAATGGCCTGAAGTTGCACCAGGGTAGGTTTAGATTGGATGTTAGGAAAAATTTCTTCACTGAAAGGGTTATCAAGCATTGCAACAGGCTGCCCAGGGAAGTGGTGCCGTCACTATCCCTGGAGCTATCTAAAAGACATGTAGATGTGGCGCTTTGGGACATGGTTTAGTGGTGGACTTGGCAGTGTTAGGTTAACAGTTGGACTTGGTGATCTTAAAGGTCTTTTCCAACCCAAACGATTCTATGATTCTTTGATTCCATGAGTCTATGATGTAGCAAAGTAGAAAATAAAGTCACCTACGGAGCAGGATGTGCCTTCCAAGGCGCTGACTCAGAAGGGTGCGAAGGGTGCCTTGGTAGCTTTGAGGGATAGTGCCATTGCCTGGCATAATCTAAGGTGAACGTGTTTCTAACTTGGTATTTCTTCAGTGCCCCAAAGTCATGATTCTCAGAGATTTGCACTCACCTACAATTTTTGTCCCCTGCTGTTTCTTTCACCAGGGAATCACAAACATTTTCACTGGCATTTGCATCCTTAGAGGTAAATACTGAAGTTGTTCCCATGAGCACTTGTGCACTTGCTCAATTTTACTGTTGCAGTAATTTCAGCAGTAATCCACTCACCCTGGTGTAATTAAGCCTCTTTAATAGTGTTGGTGAAACTGAATAGCCCTTTCTGAAAGTCATCTTGAAAGAAGCAACTTCCAGTGCACCTCTGTCCCACTGTATTTTCACCCCACAGGTCTGGGGCTGGCACGTTTTATGGCAGCTTGTGGATCCCAGTTACCATAAGATAAATTTTCTTTAATTCCTTTTTTGAGTTTTAGTTACCAGACTTAGATTCATGTTTTATGTTTTTTATTTCATTGTAAGAGTTCTTTAAATTTAAGTCTAAGATGCTTTTGATCCTGGGTCTAACGTTGGCCTTTTAAAAAGGGTATTCCACATAATTGCAGCACTGAACTGCTGAGTACGTTGACCACTATTATCATTGTATGATGGAGGCATCCCCTGCCTTCTAGTTGACTATGTGGTTATTAGGCATAAATATCTTTGCACTGGCAATTAGAAGAAACCAGAACAATAAAATGAATAAATAGGAATGAAAATAGAATATACCCCTGAGCTTCAAATATAAGACAGGGCACAGAGCTACTGCTAATGAATCAAAATTACCATTTTTGATGAAGACCAGGCTCCTTTTGTTTGCAGATCCCTACAAATAACTGTTTCCACCCCAAAAATTATTATACTCTATCCTGGAATATGGGCACTTATCTTAGTGGATTTCCATGCCAAAATTTATGCTGGGAATTTTATTTAGAAGATGATAATAAAACCCCAAAAGCCCCCTTCCTGTCTCAAAAGGTGTATCTCGTGCTGACAGTGCACAGTTAAAAAACCCCACTATTTCTGAAATCCTTGTCCATTTGCCTAGCCCAGAATGTTTGATGCCATCACTGAGGCTTCTCCTAATATGTATATATTACTAGTTGCTTCTATGATACATCTGTAAACCACAAAAGACAAACCTCTTTTGTTTATGACCAGCAATATGTGTCCTGCTTCACTGGCTTTGTCACACCACCCTCCCCCAAAAATTAAAATGCTAAGGTTTAAAAGAAGTTTTCACAGTGTCAGAGCTGAGATGATTTTTCCTTGTGTATGGAATGGGCATTAATTATTTTTCGATGTTATAAACTTATTAGCAGGAGGGGTTAATAAAATCAGTAAGTTTAGTGAACTTAAATTCCTTTGGCAAAATGCTCATATTCATAAACTGGATACACAACTTTGGAAACAGTGCGGATGCAGTAGGCATGAATACTATCTTATTTAAATGTCTGTATTAAGCACAACCACTCTCTGCTAAAAATGGGGAAAAAACAAACAAGTCATATTCATCAAAGTAATTGTGTAGGTACTTTCAGTACCAAAATGCCTAGAATGAAAGATTGAACTGCTAACGGCAGCAGTGACAGCCATGAATCATGGTAGGCTACTTCGGGGCCTTTACCACCATAAAACAAAAGATGTAGATGAAAAATGCTGCAATTAAGTGATTTGATTTCTGCCCCCTTTTTCCTACTGCATTCGTGCATGGCTGCACAGCAAAGATTGATGGGAAAAATTACTCTACGTGATCTCTGACAGAGCCTTGGAACAATTCTATAAGGGGGAAACATACAAATCAAACCAGCTTTCTTGTATTCAAACAAAATAATACATATAAAGCAAATACTTTAGCCTATATCCAAAGCACCAACATTTGCATGCACACATAAATTTTTGAGAAATGCTCTGCTATCAAAACCAAACTCATGGATTTTCCAGCTAGTTGGGTAATACTGATATTTGTTTAAATAAATATTCAATCAGTACTACTGAGTGGCATCCTAAATATGTTTGTGCAGTGAGAAGAACAAATTGCACATACAAATTTATGGAGGTAAAATGTTCTTATCTTTTATATCAATATGTTATTAATAAAATACTCTCAAAATAAGACAATAAGAAAATCTTCCTGCATATTAGACTCCACTATCATTACCATCATTTAAATGGACATTTTCAATGGGCATTTATAAGTGAGTTCAGAGCAAGCGTATAAAGGATTTATATCCGTGGTACTCGTGTAGAGGGAAAACGTTATAATATGGCTGACATATACTTTAAAATGTGCTAAATGTGCAAAAGGCATTGGATAAAATAAACAAGCAATGTTAATGCAAATGGGAGGTGACTGGTTCTACCTTAGCCTACTCTACTGATATTATGTGAGATTTATTTCCTGATGAGAGAGTAAAGACCACACAGATCCAGCCCACTGTAAAAAATGTGCAGTTGATTTTGCTCAAACATACACAATGCAATCAACTCACTGAAAAACGATGTATAGAGATTTGACTCCATTATGCAGAGTAAAGCAGAGACTGAGCAGACCAACTAGGGCATTGGTAATTAAAGTTAGGTCTTTTTGCCAAAGACCTAATGTTGCATTATGCTTAAAAAAAATTCTGCTGCAGTCCCCTTTCCAATGTCAGACAATATTTTTTATTTTGATATGCATTTTTTCCCCTGTATTGAACATTTCTTCTTTCCCAGAGATTCTGTTTATCCGCAATGCATAAGATCATATATTTTGTTTCTGCATGTAGCTGACTTATTCAACTTCAGAATTTTTTTTCTTTTTCTGATAAGCAGGTACAAGCCTCATGAGGTTGAGACTTCATATACATAAGCCTCTCCACCCTCGGCAGCTTTCTGCCTGATTTATAGGGGCCCACAAACCATCCTCCATGACTAGAGAAGCAACTTTTTCATTTTCAAAGTTAATCCAGTTCTAGGATGAATTAACTGCTGCATAACAGCCTGACAGCTAGATTGTGCTTTTATCCAGCTAGCTAGCATTCCCTATAACTTCTTATCCTGTAAAATAAACATTAAGAGCTTTGGCCTTCTGATTGCTTACTATTGATCACTTTTATAACCCAGGACACCTTATCTTCTTTCAGCATTTTACAGTATCATTAACTGTAAAAGGAGAGTGAGTTTCTTCTGCCAGCCTATTTTTGTACTGGGAGTTAGCACACCCAGAAAAAAAAAAAAGCTGAAAGAGGTTTTGTGGTAACTTATGCAGCTGGCAGGGCTCATTAGGTCCACCTTGGCAATAGTGTAAGTGAAAATAACCTTTTGGGACAGCGGGCAGAACTGTGGTCTAGGAAGACCTTTGAGAAAAGACTAAGTATAGTTGGATGAGAGGATCATATTCAGAGAGTTACCTGTTTGCTTTTATCCTTTGGGACAGTATTCAAACCCCACCTTAGGAATCTCTTAGGCTGCAAACTCTTGGAGGTAGGAACCAGAGTTTATAATAAAAGATGCTGAAGGTTCATGCTGTTTTTTTAGACTTTGCTGCTGTATGGATATTAAATAGCTTATACTGAATGTAATATTTGTCATTAAGCATAGGATATTCTGCATCAAGTTATTTTAATTTAGCGATTTGAAAAAGCAGAAAGAGTGGCTGGCTTAAGTTCATGACCCTGCAGTTTTCCCTGCTCATGGACCAGTAGGCAGTAGGTAGCAGCCCTCGTTGCCCAATTGTTCCACCCAAAAGGGGAAAGGGAGGAGGGATAAAAATGGGAAAGAGAAAAGGTGAAAATGTGTTTTCCCCTCAATATTTCACAAAACAGAAACGTTGTGCTCTATACAGCCATTCAGGAAAATCTGCAAGGATCAGCCTGGCATCATCCACCTATAGAGGGATGTCCGCTCTGGGGACAGGAGACATGAACCTACCTGAGGGGGCCGGGAGACATTCCTCAGGAGTCAGACATTTTTGGCAATCAAGCAAATTGAGTGGCTGTTGTCTTGCTACAATCACCATTTTAAAGAGTGACAACTTTTGTTTTAGCAGGAAAAAGGTTCATCAATTGCATTTGCATTTGTTGCTGAGAATACCACCCCAAAAGGCAGAGGAGTTGAGAGGAATCCACACTGTGTTGAAAAGTGTGAAAAAAGAGATGTGACATGCCGGAAGCACAGGTCAGCAAACCTGCATTGCTACTGGATAAAGGACAGGAAGAGGCTCTGAAATGAAAGGAAGAAGGAGAGGGTGAAAGGAGGAGGAGGTAAATTTTCCCTGAGGCCTGTGCAGGGCAGGAGGGCTGCTGCTGGGAGTGGGGCTGAACACCCGCTGGGAGGTTTCTCCTGGCCACCGTTACTCTAAAATTATATTTATCTTTCTATTTACCACCTGTGACCTTGCTTTTAATCTTATAGCATGAATTCCATATGTTTTTTTCCATTGAGTGTGTTTGAATTTAAGATGAAATGATGAATTAAAGAAGAAACAGGAACTTAAGTGTGAAGATGGTGTATCTGGCACATTCAGTCTCATCAGAGGAAGTCAAGCAGAGTAGCGTGATAAGGACCTACTTCACCAAATGTTTAGGGTTGAAAAGCATCTTTCAAAGTGCAGGGAGGCCAAGTGCAGTGACTGTGGTGGCCACATGGTGTTTTGGGGTAACACATTTCCTCCTGCACACACACAGGCTAGGGACCCTCTTGTAAAGAGCAGTAAGGTGTTGGAGGACACCTCACATCCATCAGTAAACCCCAAAGCACTACAATAGATTGTTTACTTACAGTAAATTTTCCAAGCACAGTTATTTGTCCGATGCCTTAAAGTGGGTAGCAATGTACTGTAATAATAAAACACAGAATTTTTAAACAGTTCATGTTAAATCTAGAGTAGGTTGTTTAGCTTCAAGTGATCTTGAAGTACTATGTTATTTCACTGTTTGGTCATTGTCCTCTGTTATGCATGTCATATGCCTCATCATATATAGTATGCTTTATTTCTTACTTGAACCTTGCACAGCACAAAGATGAGGGCTTCCACTTGTGATTATACAAAAAGTAATAGTAATAAGAATTCAGATTGCTCTCAATCTGTCTGCCAGTCAAGAAGCTGGTAGCTTTGCAAGTCAGATGTTTGTGAGTAAATTTTACTTAGAATGAGTTAGATATTAAGAAACTTAAATTTAGGTATTTACCTGTAGATTTTTGTAAGTGTAGGTGTGTGAGTTCCCATTATAGAGTCAAAGGAGATCTAGTAAATTCATTTGACAGAAGTACAGTATTTGAAGTTCTTCCAGAGACTGACTGTCATCTGGAATATATTGTCATCTGTTTTCATTACAATCTGTATGTGTGCACTGACATACACTGCTTCAAAAATAAAAAATAAAAAAAAATCAAAAAGATAAGAAAAACTGATTTTCCAGCTATGACCCCCTTATCACAAAGGAATTCACATATGTACCTGAGGTTGATCCCACATCTCCCTTATCAAGAGAGTACGATTTTAAAAGATCTCATCACAGACAGTAGGATAAATATCTGGAAGCCTCACACTCACGCACAGACTTTTGCCTTATGCATTCTAGTGCTTTGGGAACAATATATAGTGATATGGGCCCACATAAATGATACATATATCTCTATTGATATATTGTGAATTTAATGGAAAACTACCAAGATCAAAAGTGAGTTACATTCACCAAGGCTGATACAAAAAAGAGATGCCTGGATCAGGAGTTAATCCCAATTTAACGTAGCACATAAGAAATGGCTATTTTAGTTCCTTTCTCTCTTCTATAATACTGTGGCAGGCTGGAGGAAAATGTTAAACAGCATGACAGGAAAGCAGATAGACTATTAAATAAATATCCTGTAACTATTTAATTAACCATTTAATTAAGCCTTTCTGCTTTACCTTTTGATTTATCCATAGTTCCATGAAAATGAAACAGTAGCGATGTTGCTCTTATAAGAACCACCAGATACCATGGCAATCGCAATATAGAAATTATAATGTTTTGTTCTTTTTTACTGAAACATGCCTTTCAGATAGCTTTTACATTTGATTCTTTTCTGATATAATTTCCTTGGGAATAATTTTTTTTTTCATTGTTTGGATTTTTTTCACTCTTATGTACACAAGTGTGTGTTTAGTATCGGGAGTCTTGCTTGTGGAAGATCAGCTAGTGCACTAAGAAAAGTATTGGCCACTAGAGCATGCAGACAAATTGAACCTATTGCGTGGTACACGGTTATAGGCACTGACTCAGCACTAATCAAAATGCGTTCATGCATGGGCATTCTGGGAAAGTGAGGAGGAATCACACCCTCTCTCATTAAATAAATGAAGACCTAAAGACACTCACTGTGGCTACAGAGCTACATTTGGAATAACAAAATCTACTGTGCAAGCAGTTCAGCATACAACATGCTATTTTGAGCACTCTCTCTGGGGAAAAATACCCCCTGCATCTTATAATTAAAAAGCTATTTAACAATGTAAAAATACAAATATTCCCAAATCAGGTTTCAGCCAAATATCCTGTACATTTCCTCTCCCATCAGCGTAATTCACAACACGGATATCAGAGACAGCAATGGTCCTGTGTTTACACCACACAGCACTACAGAGAGACGATCACTTAGCTTTTGTTTTGGTTCCAATTCATTTTTTCAAGAAGCATAATTAAAAACTGCATTAATGCCACCAATTATGGCCTCCAAGGGACCAGAAACCCCATGTTACTATGTGATGGAACACAACTGAGCTGCAAACATCCATTTGCCATTATAATACTCATTAATCCTGCCAAATACAACTCATTATGAGACTTCAAGAAAATCATCTCATAGGCAAACACAGCACAGAATCTATCTGTCACTGCATTCCTCACAGCACAAGTTGCAGGGGTGGAAATTGTTCAATGTAACTAATTTATGAAGCTGCAAACTAACCATTCATTTCTGACACAAACCAGGAGGTGTCTGAAAATGTACAAGGACTACTTTACTGCCGGAACATCCCTTTAATTGTGACTTCTTCAAAAGTGAATATGTTCAATAGAAGGTGAAGAAAGCACTGTGAAAAAAAGGAAGAACTGATTTGAATGTTTGCTTAAATCAGTGGTTTTTCTAAGGTGGAAATGAATTAGTCTTTTCTCCCTTATTTACAGTTTTTTCTTCTGATTTGGGGCAAGTCTTGGGAAGAAAGCAGTACAGAAAGACATGAACGTAACACTTCACTGTGTTGCTGAGAAGTGTTACAAAATAAACCATCTTTTAGTATTTCAAGTTACTATTTTTTAGTATTATCATTTAGTAGTGTTATTATCTACCTAGAATTGTTTTAGCATTGTTTTGTAGTATCTATTTTATAGTATCATTTTGCAAAATTCAAGAAGAGTAAAAACTTCTGATTAACAAGAAAAAACAGAAAAAAAAAATCATATAAGAATGTATCTGAAGTCTAATCCAAAATTCTTTGTTCTGAAGACTGACTGGATAATCATAAAAATGAATTCTGGAGACTTTCCAAGCTTTAGACATAACTACTCTAACAGGAGCCATTATAACATGAATACTGTAGCTTCACTAACAGGACTCTCCTGACCATGTCTTGAAACAGTCACTGAAATCCCTGTGATTTTCCACAGGTGTCTGTACCTGAAGTAGTACTTCAGTATTTGGTAACCTCAACAAGCTGGTAAATAAATGCCAGGAATTTAACCAGATATTTCCTGATGTAAATTGTAAAATATTCTGAAAATTGCAAGATACTTCACATGTTAAACAAAATAGTTGCCATTCAGCAATGCTTCATATACTTATTTTTCTCTTGTGAGTCATCTAATTTGCAAAACTTACAAAGCTAAAATGAATCATGGCGCCTCAAAAATATGTATCGTCTGCTTTATACTTAGATGACATCAGATAGCTAGAGCTGAATGCTCTGATTTTCTAGTGGGAGAAGTAACAGAAAGCTGTCCCAAAAGCAAACCATTCATAAATTGACCATCTCTTTGGCCCACTGACAGAAATGGGGTATGACAGGAAGCCTTTCACAGAAATTAGACAATTCCTTAATTAAAGGCAATGCTTTTAAAAAAGAGGTACTGGAATTTCTCTTTGAACTTGAGTCAGTGCCAGAATAATTTGGTATTTCCATTTTCCTCTGTGCAAAATAAAACCTGTCCAGATTGCAAGGATGTGTTCAGTTTTTCAAGCTGTCCACTTGAAAAGATTTGAGAAAAAAAGTTGAGGTATTCAAAAGAAGAGGTTGCTTGAGGAAGACAGATGTTTACTGAAAGAACAGTGGACAGGTGGAGAGTTCCTTGTAGCACTCCAGCTGTCTTCAGCTGTGATGTAGAAACCTTGATTGAGTTCAGAAAACATTTTCATATTTTTTCTCATGCAAACTGAAGGGATTCTTTGATTCCTAATACTGTATTTTTTAAGTGTGTAGAATGCTATATTTTTTTTAATATTTTTTCAAGAACATTTCTGAGCTGAAAAGAAAAAAACCCTACAATAACAAAAAGAAAACCTATACTTTATAGATACTTACGCAATTAAATGAGTTCCCTGGGGAATCTAAAATATCCTTGCTCTTTGATGTCTGAAGTCAGGATTAGTGAAATCCAGACTCTAGAAAATTTAAAGGTAATATAGTCTTTCTCTTTTTAAAATAGCTTTTTGAGGTCAAGTTTAAAACTTAAGCAGAGAAAAGAGAGTCTTAAAGGAAGCCTCATGAAATTCAGCATGCTCGGCATCTCTGAGGTTAACATTAATTTCAAACAATACCTTGTTCCATTTAAAAGTGAGAGATTGTTACAACAATGTGTTTTCAATTCTAAGCAAAGTTATGATAATAAGAAAAGTAATTCTTCCAAGTACATCTGGCGATGCAGCCACCTGTGTTATAATAAAAAGCTATAAACCTCTCTAGGTGCTTGTTCTGAATCAGACTGTTTGACTGTTACAAATGTAATCTCTCTGGGGCAGGGACTCCATCTTGTTCAACAAATTCACCCATTGTTCAGCGCTGCATGGGTATATGGTGCTGTGCAAATAAGTCAAGGCAACTGACAGGGGTACGGGTCTCAATATTTTATATTTCTTTTCTTATCCAGGTTTTTCTTCCGATTTTTTATTCATTCTGAGCATCCAGAGTCTTCCTGCCCAGCATGCGGGGACTGGATCTGAGCAAATAGCTTTCTTCTATACAAATATGTAGACATAGATATAGATATAAATATATGCTAGCATGTGTATATTACTTACACAATGTTTTGTTTAATCATATAAAAAGAAGTTCACAGTCCCAAATGAGATTAGGCACACTTTCGGTAGGCAAGGCCAACTGCTTATTTATTGGCCTACCGTGTATTTATGGATCATCTCTCTCAGGTCCCTAACTCATTTCCCAGCTGCATCCTAGCATCAGGACTTTGCTCAGTAGCCCAGGCAGTTAATGATTTCCTCTGTGCGCCCTGTTGGTGCTCCATCTACATAAAAGAAAGTCTTTGACACAGCAAGATCCCCACTTTCAACTTGTTTGAGCCCTTGCAGCTCAAACTGTTACCTGAAAATAAACATCTGCACGGTAATCCCTTCATATAGATTTGAAGAAGAGTTTGGTAGCAATAGTCAACAGGAGTTTGAAAACCTTTTAGCAAGTAATGGCTTCTTCTGAGTCTTGGAATACAGACTTTATAACTAAAGCTTATAAATGTCTGATTTCAGAAACGCTGAATCCTCTTACATCAGTGAAATAAGGAGAGCTGTAGTTTAGAGACCCTAGAAAGCCTTTTGCTCATGATATACGTTGAAAAGCAAAGTAACAAAAATATAGATCTGCCCATCTGAATGAATGAAACATATATACTGGCGTTGTAGTAACGGGTGCCAGATATTGATCAGTGTGAATATAATGAATTGTATGATCTATAAGACCATAATCCAGCTATTAATCTGCCTTTCAGGTCATAATCACATACACTTCTAAAAGCTAAACTAATCAAACAGTAAGAGTCATCCAATTCAAGTTAAATTATTGAAATTACATACACATTAATGCCCTGCAATTACCAAATGAAGAATAATACTCAGTGTTTTAAATACGCCGCACTAAGTTGAAAATACAGGGGAGAGAACATCACTTAGGTTCCTGCCCAGATCACAGCGGCATGGATCAGGACACATTAGCTGGGAAGGTTTCAAGATCTGTTCTCATCAGTTATCCTCACATCAGCGCAGACATTTAAAGTAAATATCAACACCAAGCCACAATGCTTCCATTATGCTGCTCTGTCTGAATTACATTCGTTTCCTGTCCTGTGGGCTGCCCGACACAGCAAAGTTAGTAATTGATGGCAGTATCCACTACCAGAAAGGTGAAAATGTACTTATGATGTGTCCTTCTGTAATAATTGCCAGCAATGCATAGAAAACATATGGATTTGTTGACAATCCCACCTGGTTATTAAGGAGAAGCACAATTGCAAACCAGAATATTTGACAAATAGGCAAACATATAAAAACTCTTCTCTGTCCTTTGATTGTATTGGAAATACATCTGACAACACAAAAGATTTTGATTTTCAATCAATCCTCAACTTTGTGTGAATATTTTACATCAAACTTTCACACACACTTTGGACCCATTCCCACAGCTGTATCATGTTCAGACATGTGAAAATCTCCGATGTTCAGACACATGTGAAAATCTCCTTGCACAAAACCCATTTGCTCTTTTTTTTTTTTTTTTTTACTGCAGTTTCCCACTACAATGTGTTGGGTTTATAAAGCAACAGTCCATCAAAACATAGAGTCACAAACAACAACAGAAATCTTGACACTTTGTTTCATTTGAAAGGACCTCTTAGGGTAAAAATGTGAGCTAAATGTGAATCTCTATGCATGCTGCAACTTAAATGGTTAAACTGGAAATGAATCACAATGAAAATTTTTCACCACTGTACTCTTCCTTTGTTTTGCATTTTGCTTTGGACAAAGACAACAGACGGTTAAGTCTGTTGACTATTAACTTTGGTGGTGGCTTCTCATGAACTATTAAATTTTTTTCCGT
>NW_009649228.1:2315463-2342963 GCF_000708025.1 Charadrius vociferus | reverse complement strand
TACCACTGCTGGCCAGAAGTACACTTTTGGACTGGTCAGTGATTTTCTTGGTGTGCAATCTGGAAATATGCAGCATATGGCCCAGAAAGGATCTTCTTGTCAGCCATTAATGGTAAGTCTTTCCATAGATTTTGGCTTAGTATAAGAAATAGAAGTCTACTCTTGTCATAGAATAGGAAGAGCATAGATAAAACGCAGTAAACCCTATTTTCCTACAGGTGTGTCTTGGCCCTTTTATGTTAGGCGTGTTAAACGGATTCTGATTTTTAGCCAGAGGTATTACTGTGATTATCTGGGCAGAAATAGGTGGGATTTTTTGTTTTTTGTACAGACTGCAGAGCTATAAAAATACCATCTCTAGACATTTCTAAAATCTTCCTGAGCCAGCCACCCAAAGACCTTCCTGCTGCTGCTCGGTGCTAAGGTTGGTTAGCATCCGCTGAATAATGTGGTAGTCATCATTACACAGAATAAGTAGATGCTGGCCTGAAATTAAAACATAAATTCTCTCCGTAATTGACAGGATTGTAGCTGTAAATCTAAACTACGGATGGCCAGAATCCAAGAACTCTGCAAACATGGTGGGAGAGGAGGTGTCGGGCAGGAAGGAAATATTCAGCTTTTCCTGACTTTATTAGGAGCTACAGTTGCCAGTGGATATAGTGGAAGTGATAAGCTCTGAAGACCCCAATTCTGGTCCTTGCTTTGCAGCTGGCCTTGTAGCTGTCCTTGAATAAGTCACCTCTTCTGTACATTTCTGCAACTGTTAATACAGATAATGAGACTGACTCCTTTCACAAAGTACAGTATGAACAGTGTTATGTAAGAGCAGTTATTTTCACTATTTACATTATTTGTTCCCAAAGTACCATGGTTATGTTTTAAATCATTTGACTAGACAAGGTGAGAATAGCTGAACTACAACAGAATATCTTGGCCTTGAGAGGAACACATCCTTTTGAGGACAAAAGGGAAAAAAATGAGTCTCCACAGGATGTTCAAAACTTTCTAGTGTTGAAGAAAGTTCTGCTGCTTCTCACCCCTCAATTGTTCAAGGAGTTTTTCTTTGTTTTGAACCACTCATCCATTGCTACAAGACTGAGCCTTTGTACTAAAAAGGTTCTTCCACCCATGCAGACAGACTAATATTTAAAAGGCTCCCTGTTCGTCAAGTAATTGGCAGCTACAGCTTTATGCTTTTTACATAAATTCATCTCCTGGCATCTCCAGGTTTAAGTACAGTTCCCCCTGGCCTATATCCTCACACTGCGTGCAACATCCTCCTTCATCTAAGTGAATGCAAAGTGAAGACAATTCCACTTTCTGTTCAGAACAAGGGCAGCAGCTTAGTCATGTTCCTCTTCAGTCTGTTCTACTGCCACAAAACCAAAATCGAAGGTCAAAGAATGCATTGAAAGCATCCTGCTCTTTTTGACTTACCTCCTCAGAATTCCTGGAGGTCACAGTGTCTTCTTGAGATACACACGTATTAGGCACAAAATGGGAAATGGGACAATGCAGGCCACTGAAGGTGCACAGTGGTAGACCAGAAAAAATTATATTCTTATAGCACCTCCTCTTGCCTTTCTGCAATGTGTTCCTGGTTTTTCTCCATGACCTCTACAAGTTTATTCAGTGCTACATCACGTAATTAAATACCTTTTGTTCCAGATTTTCCTCACGGTGACAGATCTCAATCCATAACTGTACTCCTGCTCTTTAACCCTACTACATGACTTTTCTATCAACAGCTTTGTCTTTAGCAAGTCTGTTTGCCGTATTTATAGATCAAGTAAAGCTTAATGCTGCAAAAAACTGAAACAATTCTAGACCAAAATTTTGAGATACATGCAGCTTTTGTGCTACACTTTAGTCTGTGTCAGTCTGATAGCATGTAGATTTTGATACTGTTTCACTTCTTGCTGACATAGATCACCTATTTGTAATTTTAGCTAAATCTAATGCTAAATAATTACAAACTTTTCTAGGCAGCAAAATTCTGCTAGATTTAATGCCTCTCATGTCCTCAAGATTCTCTTGTCCATGATATAAAGACAATATTCTTGTGCAGTATCTGGTTTCAGAAAATAGAAGAGTCTAATACTTTATTAAGTTACAGTTCTGTGATACTTTCACTGTACTTCTATTGAACCAATCATATTCACCACCAGTATTCATTTTATGTGAAAAACTGAAATGTCCCATGAGTAAGTTCTGAGACCTTTTATGTGGTTACTGTTGCTAGGGAAACCACATCCTTGATATCCATGTGTCCAACATGTCAGTCTCATTTTGCATCTAGCTATCCATGAGCCAAGACTGCAGCATGGAGCAAAGGAAAAAAGAGAAGAGAGAAACAAGACAAAAGAAGCTGAGAACTGTTTCCTATCAAAGTATATTTGCATAGCTGTTGGAGTTAATTCTGGGTCCTTCTATGTTACGTCTGTCTTGGTTTTTGACAGACAATAGTTTCTTGCAAGAGACTGAGAAAACAATCTGTGAAGCCGCAGTAATGGTCTCTCATCAAACAGCAAACTGTGTTCTGTGCTAATCATCATCAGGCAGGAAACTGGTCCTTTCTGAAGTTCCAGTGAGGAAGATCAAGTCCAAATAAGTGTTCTTGAAAACACATTTTATGCAATATTCCACAGCACCAAATATAAATTACTGGCACTAAAAATGGAATACAAAGCTTGCTTTCATTTCAAATTCATAATGAACTTAAACCAGCCTTTTTTTTCATTTAGTAATTTATGTCCTCCCTCATCATCATGTTTGCTAAACTTGAAATGCTATATGTTTAATTTTAACATACTGTAAAAACTTATTTTCTTAAAGCCTAATGATAACGTTCCTATCACTATCTAAATGCATGAGAATGGTAATCTCGCTTTCTCAGAGGGCCAAGATGCAGAGTTTGAGGGGCATAAATCTCACCTGGGCACCTCGCTCCTTGAAATTCAAAGAGCACTAGGTGACTAATAGGCATTTACACCTTCAGAATTTTCCTCAATTTTTTTTATATGTGCCTACACTGACCAATGGAATGCCGTGTCAAAGGCAACGGAGCTAACTCTAAAGAAGCTGCTATATCTATAAGCACAGTTAAGTGCCCTGAAGGAATGCAACCTAGCTGTGTATGTGTATCCTGTCCCTATCCCTAGCACAATTCCTTTCTAGACAAGTGTCATTATTAAAAAAAAAATTAAAAATATATAATATAATAAGTTTTAGTCTGTATTTCCTACTTCTAGTTATTATCCTATATGGTAGAATTAGCTATTTAGGCTCAAAAAAAATGTCTGTTTATTGTCTCTTTAGGCTTAAATATTGAATAAGATCTGTGTTGTGCCAGTTTTCAGTGGTGCTGTTAGCATGGGCACATGCTCCTTTAGGGTCACAGCATGATAGGAAAATGCAAGTTGGAAGAGACCTCAGGAGGTCTCTAACTCAACTTTCAGCTCACAGCAGGGTTAAGTCTCATATCAGGCCAAGTTGCTCAGGGCTGTGTCCCACCAGTTCGTGAAAACGGACAGAGCTTGCCTCTCCAGGCAGCCTATTCTATTACTTTACTGTCTTCATGGTGAAGAAGTTTTTCCTTATCTCCTCTCTTATTTCGGTTTAAGCCTCTGCCTCTCTTCTTCCAATCAATGTGCTGCTGTGAAGAGCCAGGCTCACTGTTCTTAATGACCACCCCATAGGTACACTGGGAGCTCCTGGTAGGGCCACTGAAGCTACATCTTCCCCACACTGGACAAGTTGAGCTCCCTCAGTCTTTCTGCATGGGGCAAATGCTCCAGCACCTTAATGATGTCTTTCCTGTGCTGTGGGGCCCCAAACTGCATACATACTGTAAATGGCTGAAATAGTTTGAAGCTGTTACATAAACCTTGGAATTCAGAAATAAAAATTGTCACAGTAGAATTTCTCTCTCATTCTTTCACTCTTATGTGGTGCTGTAGGTCTGTTTGATCATTAATTTAGGGATCAGAAAAAAATTCCTTCTCTGTCACTGCCAGCTGGTCTGAAGTGGCATGGAAAAATGAAGATCTGGAATGCACCCATAGTAATGTTCTTCTATGAGGAGATGGCACAAGAATGCAAATTTAAGCTGAAAACCAAAGGGGTAGCTCACAGAGGTTGATCACAGGTCCACCAAGGCAGCAACCTGTAACTTAGCACTGGACTCCCAACAAATATTTGGCACGCTGCCTTTAGTTGTAGCTTATTATACCACTCCTTAAGCAGTAAACTAATGAAATTAGGCCCCATCAATTAAATCTCTATCTTTGGCTCTTGTTCATTTATCTGCATACCCTGTTCAACCCTATCCTAGGACATGCGGGTAGCCTCACTGCTAGCAGATACTGAAGCCAAAGACATAAAGCACGAGTGTTACACGTGTAAAAAATAAAATGAAAAACAACAATGAGCAAAATAGCACAGAGCCGAACGTGCTAAAGTCAAATTATAGAGAGGATGTCAGAAGAAATAAATATGGAAATAATATGACTATACAGGAAACAACCATAGCTATCAATTTCCCAATGAAATTGGGAGGGTTTTCTTTTG
Source organism: Charadrius vociferus (assembly GCF_000708025.1). Classification (NCBI taxonomy): domain Eukaryota; kingdom Metazoa; phylum Chordata; class Aves; order Charadriiformes; family Charadriidae; genus Charadrius; species Charadrius vociferus. The sequence goes on along the minus strand of NW_009649228.1, from coordinate 2,338,391 downwards.
TTTCTTACACCCTTTGTTAGGGCATGTAGTGCTATTCTCAGAAACAAACTAGTGGACTCTTGGTTCGGTTGAATGTAGTAATTCCTGCATTGCTATCTGAAGTAACTGTCTAACACATATCTCCGAAAAGCATGAGTGCTTTAATTGGTTGGTATCTACCCATACTTCAAGAGAATTCATTTATGAGAGGCAGCGTTAAAATACATTTTCTTTCTCTGGCTGCACAACATGATGTACAATGGTGTTTTACTCTGTGACTGGGGCTCCTGGGCATTATGATATTACAAATTGTAAACCACAATAGTAAGGGTTTTACTGGTACATATTGTGTATAATCTTAGTAAAGTGAACATGAATTGAAATAGCTTTTAATTTTACAAGCACAGTCTTCGTTGACATGATCTTTACTGTATGAATCATTTAGTTAGGCAACGTTTTGGTTAACTCACTTATTTCTTTTTCCTTTTCCTCAACACCTCAAGAAAGCAGCCCCCTCCCAAGATTGTTTGCAGACTTGTTTTCTCTTTTCAGCATGTATGTATGTGAAACCTTTTTCCATCGTACTTATGCAGGGGTTATATCTGAGGTGAATGATGTCAGCGTATTCCCGGAGACTAGTATAACCTTCAAATTAAAGCAAGTGCAGATGCTTAGCCCCAAGTTCTTTCCAGGTTTTGCATTACTAAGAAAGATTGTATGGGAACAAGGGCTGTTGAATAAGGAGTGGAGAAAGGCCTTCAGTGTCACAGAAATGTTAATATATGGCCAAATGGTCAAAAAGTGTATTATATTATAGTAGCAGAAAAGTTGTTTTCCATTACAAACACAAAAAGGCTAGGAAAATAAATGCATCTGCTTTTAGAGGCTTAGAAACTATGTGCTAAGATGAAATTCTTTCTCCTTTTCATGAGTTTGCTTTGAAATGCTGGATGAAAATGAAGAACTCTTGCCCTATATCTAAGATGTTGGAAAACGTCCTCTAGAGGAAAAGTGACATGATATGGCAAACAGAGACAGGTAATAAAGCTTTCACCTTGGCTGAAGTTATTTGAATAGGCTTCTACCTCACTGGAGGTTTCATTTTGAATATGAGACTTGGATAAAACATTTCAGTAATATGTAGCCAGAAACATCATGTTTCCTTTCATATTTTATGTTAAAATTACAGATTTCCTTTGCTTCTCAGAAAAGTCATAAAATAATTATGGACCTTGCAACATTAAGCAAATTCTTTTTGAGAGTTAAATTTGAATAATTTTTTCCCCCACAGTTTTAAGTGAAGGTAAAACCTGTGTCCCATTTCTAAGTGGGATCTTTGTAAACTCTTTGGGATATCTTACTCTTTGTTAAAAAAACTGGGGAGCCAGTGGGTTTGGTTTCATTCCAACTGGAATGCCTAGTGACCATCTGCCAATTGAATTCCATCCAGCACTCCTACAGTAGTAAAATAATCAATAGCAATAGAAGTAATAGCTCAGTATCAAATTGAATAATGGTTTGTATTCTAACCTGATGACATCAGTATTCAATAATTCTTGAACCTTTCAACTCAGGCTGAAATTTTCAAACTTTTACTTTTGGCCAATATGTATAGGATTTTTTTCCTGGATTTTTTTTTTTTTTATTTGTTTGACTTTGCCTGTAGTTTTTGTAATCTTTTCTAAAGTTTGAAGGAGAAAAAAAGATTAGGCTTTTCAAGCATGTAAAAACTGAGAAAAGACACTCTTGACAGTAAACAATTACCATGACATTTTTTTTTGTAATCATTCTACAGCCAAAACAGCTGGGGGATGAAAGTTTAAATTTGGCAGGAAAACAGCACTAAGGAGAAGTGCTTTTGAGTGTTCTGAAGAAAATTGGTTTTGATGTGATTTAGTTATAAGCATTTGAATCTCCATGTACCAAGCATGTAACACTAGTTTCTCATTAAGTTTCACAGGTACAGCCTTCAATGGAGAATTAGGTTGGTTTAGATGCAAAAGTTTCACCTAGGGACATATTTATTTTACATTATCTCAGAAAAAACCTCTCAGCCCTCTGCAGTGGGGTATTTGCCAGAAATGTAGGGTCATGTCACATAGATCTAGAATAACTGTAGTCCATAATGCAAATGTTTATAGGTCAAATTACCTTTGCTAATTCATATTATGATTTCAAGTAACATCTCACTTTTGTGCCTATTACTTGCATAATGAGGTAGTGTCCCTCACTTCTCTCCTTTATTTGGGGTGTTTGGTCTTTTAAAAAGCCACAGTTTTCAGCCATGAGATCTATCCTTTGAAAGTTGCAATATTTTTGTCTTTTCAGACATACATCGTTCTCTGAATCCTGAAGTGTTCTTTTACATAAAACAGATTGCTTGAAGGCACACAGATGACTTTAAATATTTCTGCACTTCACAGTGAATTGCTCATTCACCTGAGTGTTTAACTATGTCAGTGTGTTCAACATTATCATATTTAATTGAATGGTTCAACAAGATAATATGCCAGTGCACACACAATTCAATGCATTATTGGCTCACAATAAATAAGGCAACTCTCAAATAAAACACAGGGGACGTAGCAAGAAGAAATTATGTATAAGTGAGAGAGATATGAATGCATTGAGGTTTTACTAAAGGCTGATAAAATCAATTCTTACAAATTTGAAAATCTGTAAATTTGTAAAAAATAGGGCCATGAAAGAGAATGCATTTCAATATCATAATTAAGACAGAGAACTGCAGTCTCCAATCTTGCTACCTTGACGTTGGTCCATTTCATACCCTGACTTAAATGTGCAGAACTTTTCAATTTACTCTTTTGATCTCTAAATGTCCAAAATTTTATATTTTAAAGCCATTGGCCTTGCTCCTTAAAGGTCCTCCTTAAAGGAGGAAGCTGGTGTCAGCAATGCAGTTATTTTCTGTTCTTCACTAGCAATCTGCACAGTCACTGCTTGCCCTGATGTAAGACCAATGATGAAGCAAAAGCGAAAAAAGGATGCTAACAAATAATGCTAACAAAAACAATTCCTCATCATTCTGTGAAACTTTTGGAGAACTAGGCTATTGACATTACTTACAGGTATCTCTAGATCCGTGGAAAAGAAAGCGTAGTCTGTCAAAATCTTTAGGCTAATAAATTTAGGCTTAGACCCTACAAAACCAGGTTCTTTAACTTAGAGGAGCAGCAAAATTGTAATCGGGCTATTTAAGAAACTGTTCCCTTTTCCATCCTTTCTACCACATAAATGGATCATGTTCATTCTCAGTTTAAAAATGGCAAGGAAAGAGGAATTTTATAAATACCAAGCCATCCTGAAATCAGAAATGTTGCTTTTTGTCCTTGAGGTGAAATTTTTGGGTGTCTCAACGTGATTACCCTCCACTACTTAAACTCCCTGGTAGCACTATAGCTGCAATGATGCACCAGGAATTTTTTCCTTAGCAGGTTGCTGAAATGAGCAACTAACATCTGCATCAGGTGCATTATCAGAGTTGTGGAGATATGGAAGTCTTAAGCATGAATCAAACATCCAAAAAAATACTGCAATAACGTCACACAATTAAACTGCTAGGCTTGTGTATTTGAATTTCTAGTATAAAAAGATTATTTTTTTCTGGAGAAAATAGATATTTTTCACCAAAAATACTTTTATTGAAAGCCTTTTTTTTTTTAGTCTCAAAACAGTGCTAATAGAAAATTCACAATAGAAGATAAAAATAAGACATATACCATAATAAAACTGAGCATGTGCCTGCAAATGCTCAGGGTCACAGCCACAGATAGTGTACAGTGATGTTCATGGCATTTTTTTTCCTCTAGCAAGTGTTCATTTTATACCATTCTTTTTTTTTTTTTTAATAGAAGGTGTTTTTAAAATAAAACTTATTGCATATACAGAGAAGAATAAGACATGCTAGGGCATGACTTGGTAGGCTGCTAGTGTGCTGCTTAGTCAGGCAAAGGCTCAGTGATGAAATGTATGTGAGTTGTGTATGAATAGGGTACTGAGGGGCACTGAGCTTACCGCTCTGTTCTCTGCACACTTTGGGCACCACGTGTGAATAAGACTACTGCAGACATGTATGTTTATATTTGTGTGTATATATACTATTCCATGTCATCTACGTCAGTTATGCTGTGAAGTCTCCTTCTCTGTATACGTATATAAGTGTAAATATGTTCATAGGTGAATATTTCAGCTGTAAGACTTGTTGGAATGTTTCAAATGAAACCAATTCTGAGTACTTAAAAGTTTATTGAGCTCTACAATATATTTACTTATGTTTTTATTGTCCTTTTTCATTATACAGTCATGGGCAAATTCCTTCGAACAGTACATTTAACACAGTCACATCCAGCATCTTTCCACTGAAGTTCACCCTAATTCGATTTAGTTTCACAGGTCAGAATGGAGAATTGAGTTACCTTTTCAGATTTGACCATATCGTATCATCTGCTATTCAATGGGTTCATTTTGTGCTACTGAATCTAAAATTCTACACATCAGAGAAACGATTTGGAGAAATTTTTTCCTATTTCACCCAAGAAAATGAAGTAATTGTTGCATTGCTATATTCTAGATTAATCTACACACCATATAAAATTCTGAAGTAATTTTTTTTCTTTTTATGTTTTCTTTCAACATTATTAAGTCAGGAAACACTGGAAGGAAATTTCTAATTATCTTGAAGCAGCAAGATCTTAAAGCAGCCTTTCGAGGGAACAGTGCAAAAAGATAGCTACCTTTAATAAGGATCATGATCAGTCTAAATTAAGGAATATGTTATGCTTGCAATAAAAGAAGACAAGATGCATTGACACAAGAAGTTCTTCTATACATGTTCCTGCTGTGGACCATCTAATAGTCATGTATTAGGATTTCTATCATGCTCAAAATTAAATTACAACATGCTCAAAATTAAATTACAAAACTTCTATCTGTATAATACAGGATTTGTAAAACAGCTACCTTTAGCACTTAAGTGCCGTATTGGTTATTTATCTGTAAACCATGACAACCTTTTCCCTCTTTTCCATGATTTTCATCTATTCTTCTTGTCTTTATCCATTTAAATAAGACATTTCATACATATTTGAACTGTAGATAGGGATGGATTCTGTATTAGTTAGAAGTATGATCAACAATTTTTCAGTAATACATCTGAAAGAATGTAGTACCACTGTCCCAAGCAAGTTAAAATCTGAACTAGAAAACATAACAGCTGATTTGAGCTACAGCCACCTATATAAAGGATTCCTTCTGTTTTTCTATCTGACACTTACTTGTTTTATTATCAGTCAATTTTGCTGTCCTGGCTATGTCTGAAACATGGCTGGGTCTGCAGCTGAGATTAGAGGATGCACTGAAAGGTGGGAACACGTCATGTGCGTACATATACAAATGTTCCAGGCAGTTCCCACACTGCAGCTCATTCAAGAAATTAAATAAAAGTAGGTGAGAGGAGGAAGGGAGGGGAATAAAATCAACTTCATAATCTAGAATTAGATGTGATTGATCATTGCTTTTGGTAGCCTGCTGGGCATTTTTGATGTTTTGTAATAAATTAATAAATAAACAAGGCACTATCTTTCAAACGGAAATTTGGCAGAAGGCAGTTAGTCTGGATCAATTAATGTCAGAAAATGAAAATCATACAGTAATGACACACCTTTTAAAAGAACATTTAGTACGTGCAGCTTAAGCTTTTAAGCAAGTCAAGAATTCCTGAGATAAAACAGATCTGATAACACCTTATTTTAATTGAATTTATTATATTTTTAATATTCATTACAGATGACAGGTTCCCCTCTACTTAGTTCGTACTGTTTTTGTCTCTCAAACAGGACTTGCAAATTAGCTGCTCTGAGCTACAACCCAGAGCTGTAGTTATAGCTTCAGCTACAGTTGCTGGAGCGACTTATAAAAAATATCTTATATAACAAACTTATCCATGGGAAGTAAGCAAGAGGCATTTAAAGGGCTGAGTGAAGTGGTCAAAACAGATCTAAGTCAGTAACTCCAAAATTAATTTTTCCCCATTATGGAATTGGGCACCACCACCAGCCTGGGTGAAAAGCAATTCCAGACTGCACCTTGATATTTGTATTTTCCAATATCAATACAAGGAATGGTTGAGACAGGGAAGGGTAGGCAAGGGAAATTGCTTGAATTTTGAGACCAGTTTTCTGCCGGTGCAAAATCATGGAATCAGCTGGTGAGAAGACAACAGATCTCCTCTCAAAGTAGTATATACAATCTACACTCTCAGTGTGCCCAAATTATGTGTGGACAGGCACATTACATTTACATATAATACCATATTCACTTTAATACAAATAAAGGACTTAGTACATAGGTTAGACATTTTTAAGACTAAAAACATTTAGGGGTTTATCTTAACATGTTAACATATTCATCCTCTTAGGACTATTGGAAGACAGAATTTGAAGAAAAAAGTGCATCTTGGAATTTGCCTTCGTGGAAGCAATCCTGGATCAACCATGAAAAATATACATCATTAAGAGCTCTTTCATTATGTATTAACAACATGTGGACATCTCCTTTGATCAGCAGCCTGAGCGCAAATCACCCTCATATCAAGGTTTTAAGCAATGCAAACCTATGCTTCTCCTATCTAAAAGAGTGAATTTCAGTCAATGTGAATTAAATGGAAGACTAAACTGAACTTTTGTGGATACGCAGCACTCGAAAATCTATTTATGTTATTTCACACCTAATAGGAGACTGTGACAAGCCTGAAGTTAAGGGAGGAGCCCAGCACTTGCACAAAAGGAAGAAGCTTCACATATAAAATGCCTGGCTCTTTAAGGATGTGGCTTACTTGCTTTTGAATGCCGCTCCGACACTGTTGTTCCTCTCTTGCTAGAGGACGTCAAAGTGATGTTGTGCAGAAACATTTCTATTCTTGAAAAATGTCCTCCCTGTAACATTTTTATCTCTTCCACATGACACTTATTCTTAACCACTCACCGCAATATTTATCTACTTGAGACTAAGATTATACCCTAGGAAATGAAGGCTCTTTTGAAAGCCTACCAGTTCCAAATCAACATGTGATACAACCAGAAAAAAAAAAGAAATTTGAGCTTTAGCTAAAGGAGTAACATTGCAAGGCTGAATCAGAGGACATACGCATTAAAACTTGATTAAGTATTTAGTATTTCCTTGACTCTGTGTTGCCCAGGGCACTTCTTGTGTCTTTTTTATTGGTCTCCCATCTCCCAATCTATATGTCTTTGTATTTTTGTTTTTCTCCATTATAGATGCCATTCCTTGTAATGTATGATCTGTATTAACAAATCGACAAAGCGGCTGCTACAGTTAGTACGTTTTTCTTTACCCGTTAATGTTTTTGATGGTGTTAAGTTATATAGATACTGCAAAAATATTTACCGCATGTTAACACAGGCATTGCAGACACATGCACATAAATTTATACAGATTGCCACACATACTTGTCAGAAAAAAAATGTTCAGACATTCAGAAAAATGGGTAATGCAGAGTTATTGTTGCACATCTCATACGGACTCCTTATCTGCATTAAAACAGCTCGAGAGAGATGCTCGAAGATGCTCAGAAACTCAGGCTCCTTTTGCATTTTCAGGGCTTGCAGTTTGATGAATTTGCTCTTTCAGTCTCCTGAATTCCTTTGAAAACTGAAACACTAATATCATTCAAGCTTTGTATGTCTGAAAACATTTTTTTCCCACAGTAAGGTCAGGACTTGACCTATGAAGTCAATGGAAAATGAAAATTTCCTAAACATGTTTGCCAAGAGTGGCTGTTGAAAGATATTTTAATTAAAAAAAAAATAATCAAATAGTGGTACTTATCCACCCATATTTTGCACAGTCTTTCGTAACTGCCCAATTTCAGGTAGAAAATAGATATTTTAAAGAAATTATATTTTCAGGAATTACTATTATTTTGCCCTCACATGCAGATCATTCAGTTTTATCGTGTTGTTGGACCAATTAGCTTCAGCTAATTGATATGCCAAAGTCAAACACAAATTTATTACTTGCACTCTAAGATTCTCTGGGTGGGCTTTATGTGATTTAATTTCAGTCATCCCAAAGTAAGGCATCTGCTTCCATTGAAGCTCAGAGAGGATGGCACCCTAACCAACAGCTTGTGGCCACATAGTCCAATCCAGCCTGCAGGGTATACAGCTGAGGTTAGGGGCACTGAATCTGTAACTCCACATCCTTCAAACAGTACTGTGACATGTGAGTTTGGATATCATTCAATTTTATTACCCTACATGTAGGTAGAAGCAAAAAACCCTACTCATCAAGTTTCCAAAGCATGGAGATTATCTTTCATTTCTAGATTCTAGATTGTTCTCTCTGACGCCTGTATACTCCCCAAAAGTCTCAGGTTTCACAAAAAATTAAGTTTTATTACAAGGTGTGATTTTGCTGTCTATATTAATCACGTTACAAAGCCATTTTATTACTGTCCTAGGATCTTTTCCAGCCTATAGACATTACTTCTCCTGGGGATGCCCAGACACTCATACATTTGTCTTTTATTTCTCACCTGGGTTATTGTAATTCATTACTTGCTGGTCCACTTGTCACTTTTTGTTTTACTTGCTTATAGCTGGAGCAAAATTTGGCTGCTTGATTGCTTATGAGATTTCTAATTACATTACTGGAATAATGAAATAGTTTCACCAGCTTCTTATGAAATGCCAGATTGCTTTTAATAGTTTACTCCTAACAAACAAATACACACAAGAGGTCATTTATTGCTTGTGTCATAAAATGACCTTTCCCTTTACCCTGATTGTCTTCTCTTAAATGATGGGAGTTTCAGCTATTCATATTATTTTGTTCTATATTTTTGTGATTACATTTCACAGTATCTTTATTAGATAAGTATTACTTTCTCAATTTTTATGATGTATTTCTTCTTCCTTCTTCTGGTGATTTATTCTAAAACATATCAGGTACAAAAAAAGATAGCTGTCCATATCACCGGTATTAGATAGTGAATCATTGCTTTGATCAGGTACCAGAGCCTTTTCAACTAGGATGGCAGAGGTAGTCATGAGATCTGTAGCCTATCATTGTCCTGAAAGGAGTTTCTAACAGAGCACGGCTGAGATACAAGAACAGAACTGAAAATTTTAAAACATTTTAAATAAAATCTGATTAGAATTTAAGATTATTTTCCCTGGGTTTTCAGACTGATTTGAACAAAAACTTACAGTAAAGGGCAGACTACAATTACCAATAAACTAATATGAGCAATGCAGTTCCTACATTGATTTACAAATGAAACCTTGAAGAAACCTGTATGCAAACACAGCAGCAATGCTTTAATTCATCTGCTCACAAAAAGCTCCCTGCAATATTTAACTAGTCGGTAATTAATAAGCTCAGCTGTACTACATCACAAGTCATGTAGATTGCAGAGGTTGAATCAAATTAATATAATCATGCTGTTATGCATTCAAGGTAATTCCACGTTTTAAATAATGTGTGAAGTTATGCTCACCCCACCTTATGATGTAGAAATCTTGAAACGATGACGAGAAGATCGGAATAACTTTACCACTCAAAATAAACTAGGATTCTGACATTTAGGAAAGAAAGAAAGAAAGAAAAAAGGGAAAAAAAGATAAAAAAAAAGATAAAGGTGGCAATCACAAAAATCTGTAAAATAAAAAAATGACTAGAAGAAGGTGTGGGAGACTGTTATTCACCAATAAAATTGTTCACATTGGGTAAAAAATGAAGAAAAGAAAAATGTGTTTTACAGAAAGCACAGGTAAATAATGGAAACAGCTGCCACGGTGTATTTTGTAGGCCAGCAGTACAAGGTTGTTCCAGCAGCCAGTCCCAGAGAGTAACTCCTTTGGTACTTCTTGAGCACAGTCATCCCAGTGCAACCCTCTGCTAATTTCTAATGTGCCAGAAGCTCAGACGTATACCAAATAAAGAATTACGGCAGTATAAGCCTATTTGTAGCACTTTCCCAAAGCATCATTTGCTAGTGAGTAGACATTCGTTCTGACTTACAACTGTTCTGTAGTTCTTAAACACAAATAGGTACTCACTACTACACGCAGAGGCATCAAGTTGCAAAGATGATTGTGAATATGCCTGTGAGATAAAGCCAAAGTAATACAGCTATGTCTGTATTCACGTATAGAAATCAGAGTGCCAAATTTACATTAAAAGTCACCAGAACCAGGAGAGGTCAGACAGAGATGAGTGCTCTTGCAGTAAATAAAAATTGTTGTGCCTTCTCTCTTGTCAAACCTGGCTGCCGAATTCTTATTACACATTACAATTACTTCTGAGATGGAATACAGACTTCATGCATTATATTTATTTCACTTCATTTGCATGTTAAATACATAACATTTGCATTTCTACTAAAGAAATGACACAAACTTGTAACTCAAAAGATGTACTTTGATTGGAACTTGTAATTATAACACGTAGCAGAAGTAAGATAAATTCTCAACGTACACTGGAAATTTTGTACAAGGGGGCCAGTGCTGCTTCACTGAATCATTTCTAAAGAGCACTGTAGAGGAGTGCAAACGAAGAGAAAAGCGATCCACTAGCCAAAGGGAGACAGAGTAGAAAAAGCATTTTAAAAGAAAGGGAAAGTATCCTCAAAACAAGACTGTCTGAAAAGACAATCTCTCAGAAGAGCTCCAACTTTAGATACTCACCTAGCTGACAGGAATTGGACATTTAATCTCTAATAAGTATTAACATATAAGAAATCAATGCAGTTTTGAAATGTAATTACTGTGCAATTTACATGAAAAAAACCTTTCAGGATCGGATAGGAAATCTATCACTCAGGTATTGTTCTTGTGTGCATGAACCGCCAAACGTTCCAAATTTCAAAGCAGGTTTTAAAAATTCATGATGAAATTGCAAAATATTTACTTTAAAAGGATGTTTTACAATTAGATTACACTCCTTACTCCAAAGTAAGAAATGAAGAGGAGAGTGGCTTATTCCTCCAAGCTTTTTTCCTCGGTCCCTGAACAAGAGGTTTCTCCTGGTAATGTGGGCTACGCAGAAAATGTGCCTGCGAGCTACCGAGCTCGGGGAGACCCCCAGTGTGGGATTTCCCAGCCTGCGGTCCCACTACTTTTCAACTAACTTCTAGTAGAACTCCTATCCCGTCCATTAGGTAAATGTCTTGCAGCCTATACAGCAAAGGTAAGGCAGTAGAATCTGTCAACCTGAAAGTTTTGGTAAAAAATACAGGAGTGCCTTATAAATTTCCTAGAACACTATTATAGTTCATAGTAAACAGAGTCTAGGCATGAAATGTCAGCTATTTAAGCTGCTCTGTGCTGTCATTTCACTGGTTGCTGCATTTGCTACAACAATGTTTAAAACCTTCTGGAGAACACCACTTTCCAGAACGAGCTCCTCTCACGCTGAATGTGCTGCTGTAGTTATGCATCACCACTTCATAAAGTGTAAAAGCAGAAGTTCTAACATGACTTACATACCAATAAAAATATTTGCTAGTAACCAAAGATGCGATAGTCCTTGGCAGATGCCTTTTCAGTGCCTCTATATAGGCAGAAGAGGCCAGAAAACTTGGCAGCATTTTAACTTGCATGTTTTATGTACTTCAGGAAGAAATTGCAATGCCTATTTCTCCTATAACTTATTCCATCAAAAATATTTATGTCAGCCATACAAAATTATAACAATACAGCTCTCCTGGAAGAAACCCAAGCCTATGTATTTCAACTGTCACTGGAAAAGTCACTGGAAGGTCCAAAATAACAAAAAGGCAAGACAGCAGGTCAGAGAACATACAGCAAAGAGGGTCTGGATACGTGTGGTATTATAACAAAGACTGAATACTGAAGAAGGGAAGGTTTGGCTTTGGGTTTTGTCAGGGCTTTTTTCACTTTGTTAGGTTTTCATTGCAGTAGCGAAACTATCATTTTGTTCTGGCAATTCAGATTTGTCTTAAAATACCATATTTTGAATTTTGTTTCTGTGATGTGAAAAAAACAGTGAGAGAAAAATGTGCTATTTGTTAGATGACCTACCTGAGAATTACACGTCGTACCTTCTAGCCAGGAACTTATAAATATACAACAGCCATAAACAACCAAATGTTAATGTAGCTAAATAAAATTTATAAAAAGCCAACAGCGATAACTACAAGGAAAATACTAACACTCACCTTACTCCTTTCACATATTGACTAAGCCACTGAGTATGAACCATATTCTTACTTTTGAGAAATAAATACAGCTTCACTGAAGCTGTTGGAAGGATGTCTCCTGCATTGTTTGCTGACATATCAAATTGCTATGAATTACTTTTAATTAATTATTTAATTAATTATAAATAATTATTGGACAACCCTCCCCCAAATAAAGGATGAGAAAACCTTTGCTTCTGAATAGCTGACAGCCTATTGGTCAGGACACTTAGATAGGAAGCAAAGAACAGGTACGCAGGGACCTGAATTTGTACATATTATACCTCTAGTGACATCTCACTCTACTCAGATGTAGGAATGCTTTTCCATGGGGAAGAACAGATGAAAAGTTCAAAGAAATCCAGAAAGATTTAGGTTGTGTCCTGACAAAGAATAGGAAACTTAGGAAATGTTTCAAACATTTCACTCAATATAAAACTGATTTCCCACTCCATCCTAATCTGAATTAGTCTCTGTAATCTCTCCTCTAGCAGCCGTATTTGACTATGGCAAATACAGGTGATGCCATGTGTGGCGTGACTAAATCAACCAAAACTTTCTTCCTTGGGCAAATAAAAGTATAATTAATTAATGTTCCCTAATTTTATTGTATGATATCAAGAAGAACATTTTTTTACATCCCAACAAAAAATTTATTGATATGAAATGATTACACAGAAGGCAAATGGAGACTGCCCACTAGGGTCGGGAAAAGGAAAAGCCATTGAAAGAAGTGTGTGAATAAAATTAATGGAAAGTGTAAGATGTTACAAATCTCAAAGGAGATACAGCACTAAATATGAATACGAAGTATTTCTTTTGCAAAGGTAGGAATGTGGTAAACTTGACCTACAAAGAGTACCCCAGGAATGTGAACCTGTAAACCTAAGGATATGAATCACTAAATATTAGAAAGATTCCTATGTGGGCACGTTGTTGGAAGTTTAATTAAATAAAGGCATATATCTTATTGCAGACTTAAGATGAAGAAAATAAGCAATTTGTCTGGACTATGCCTCTCTATTGATTTCTGTGCAGAACACGTTTCTTCCTGTCTTTATTAACTCATTTCCTGGAAATTATTACCTTCAAAGTTAGGAATAAGCAACACTAGAGTCAGAACCGGAGAGAACGGCGAGTAATCAGTTATTTCATCCCTTCTCATATATCTCTTATCCTTGGTAGGTACATGGCTAGTCTATTCTAAAAGATCTTCAAATGATGGGAACTCAGTAACCCTTCTAGATCTCCCCATTATTGATGATCATTATCACTAGGATGGTTTAACAAATGTCAGACATGATTTTCTGTAATTCTATTCTGTTACTTCCTGTCCTAGCCACCCTGACATGGAAAACTGATTATTCAATCTTTTTTCTTTTTTTCCTGAAACGTCTCATCTAATCAAAGACAGGCATCATCTTTCTTCCTTGCCCTCTCTATCTTTTCTTTTTGAACCTAAAATATGTCAATTGAATTAATATTTCTTCTTACAACAGATATTCTGAACATCTGATTATCCTCAGTTGTTCCACATTTTCTTGAAGAACCAGGTCCATGCCAAGTACATAGAAGCTGAAGGCTGCCTAGTGCCAAGGAGGGAGTAACCTGCCCAATGTTGAGTGGAAGGGGCAATTCCTTCCTTTATCTTGCAGGTAAGTGCACTAGTGAGTGCACCTTGCAATGCAGGTTTTGATTTTTTTCTTGAAGGATAATGTGTTATTAACACATGTTCAACTTCTGATTCCTTATAACTCTTAAAACTCTTCTGCTGAACTGCTGCCTAGCTAGTGGTTCCCAGACTTCTCTCTGCACTTCTGAACCCACTGCTTAGAACTGAATTTAAAAATCCTCCTTTCTTGTTGTTTTCTGTACTTTCTGTATCAAAAAATGTTCAGCAATACAACTTACCTCACAGTCAGAGTCCTGCTGCACTCCCTTCCCAACAGATACTGAGGCAGTTCAAATCTCCAGTGTGCTAAGAAACCCACGCTGTGAATGATGCTATTAAAATTTTGGGGGGGTTCCCATACAAAAAAAAAAAAAATAAAAAAAAATCCCCAAATCTTCTTCCTCTCCCTTATCTTTCTAGTTCTATAGTCTCTGGTACATCTTTACATGGAATTCTCTTTTCCCCAGAGACTTTAAATATATCTGTATCTTACATAATGCAACCAAGGCAATGTCCTCCCTCTTTTCTTCCTAGTATTTCCTAAACTTCTTATTTTCCTGTACTTCCTGAACAAACTTACATTCCTATTCCAATCATGGAAATTATTCTACAATGTCCATTTCAGTTTTGCTCAAGTATTAAAATGCCTAAATTTTCTTGTTTATCCCCCATATATCTTGCACACATATCTTGTACCCAGACACTTAAAATCTGCAGCTCTTTCTTCCTCCCTCCTTTAATCCATGCTGTGAATAACCCAATACCTTCTGGTTTCAGGATCTTTGAGTGTTTTTCACACCATTCTGTGGTGGTTTGTTACCCTCCTGTCAATCTTGGGAGTAAACTTAATTTTCTTACTTTTTTTCATGAGATATACTCTAATCTCAGTCTAAATCTCACAACATATCATTGCAAGGCTGAGTTATCAGGGTGGCCTGATGAAACCATCTCTGTGGGATGCATCCTTCACTACTACAAAATTAATGCAACTTGCACAGATATACCTTTAGTAATACTTTTTACTTTGGAATTTTATTTACCAAGAGAATTCTTCTTCTAAAAAAAATATGTTTCTGCAGACGAAGTTTGACAGAGCAACGCAGGAGTTTTCCTCTAAGTGTTAAATTAGAGCTTCCAAATGAAAGGGTTGGATGAAAATCCAGCTGTGCTCCTCAGATCAGCTAAATGCTTCTGCAGTCATTATATGAGATTGATGAGAACCTTCTTGACAGGTCCTCCTTGATTTGGACAACTGAAGTTAACAGGGCTCATACTCAGATTATTCTCACAATGCTAAATAAATACAAGCTTTTTAATTGCTTATTATGTTTTAATGAACCGGTTGATAGCGTTTTGGTTTAATTGTTTTTCTTCATATTTGACCTTTTTTAACACTTCCTCCCATTTCCAGTTTTGTAAATATATCTATTTGTTACTATTCCTCATGTGTTTTATCCCTGTTAGATGTTCCAAAATGGTTCATAATGTTGAATAACAATGAACATATATTGGATTGCAGTTACCATCTTAGTTGTACTCTCAGGCTAAAAGTTCCTTTACTCTTGGCTTTTCTGGCCAAGATTCTTTTTGAAACAAAAGGCAAGTACTAAAACTGCCGCTGCACTGTATTCCTATTACTCCTGAGCACTACTACTGAAGACCGAGATGGTATTTGGTTGGGGCATGGTCTGCCTCGCGAGCTTTAAATCAGGTTCAAAGAAATATCAAGCATAGAAAATAGTTACAGAGTCACCGAGACTGTACCTTTACAAAAACTAAACACACAATAGTATATTTAATATTTTTCTGATCAGGAAACTGATGTTTTTTATTTGCCCTAATTTTGAAATTAGTGTTTTAGTATTATCCTCAGGGAAATCAACATTGATTAGACTTTCAGAACTAGCTTCGAGCAATGTAGCTGCATGCCTTTCAAATCCTCACCTGATACAGAAAAAACAGTGACTTGTGTGTATATACTCAAATAAAGTAACAGCGACTGTTCCATAGAGTAATTCCATTACATATATCGTGCCCTATAAACACGCAAAACCATAGTCAAATTAATGTAGCTGCTGTTCGGTAGTTTTCAGTATCTCTCCCAGGAACCAGTCAAATACAATTTTTTCTAATTCTAGATAAATGTCTCAGACTAAATTTTTGCATCAGAAGCTACGTCCTTATCCTGCCTGCAAAGCAACCAGTGTATCACAGAATCACAGAATGGTGCGGGTTGGAAGGAACCTCTGGAGATCATCTAGTCCAACCCACCTGCCAGAGCAGGGTCACCTACAAGAGGTAAATGAGTTTCAACAATTAGACAGGCCTTAGAAATTGCTTGAATTGGAAAACTGTAAAACAATGACCAAGGAAAAGAACAGGTTTCCCAGCACTGAGACTAAAAGGTGTCACAAGAATGTTGCAGAAGTATAAATACAAGAGGAGGAAATTTGAATGAAGAGGCTTTCACATGTAGTAGGAGAGAAAGACTTAAGAAGGCTAGCCAGAACCTGACGTGTTAGTGAGGAAGAAAAAAAAAAGTGGGTTCCTTTTTAAGAACAAAGAGAGTAAACATTTGAAAAATGTCTCTGGGAGTGTGGCAGATTCTCTGTGATACACACTAAATCAAGTTTGAATGATTTTCTAAAATACAAGCCCAGGTTCCATCAGATGTTTTCGGCTTGGTGCAGGTGCTGCTGGACGTAATTCTCTAGCACACATTATGCAGCAGGACAAGCTTTAAAATCTACTGAGAAAATGTTTGGGCCAAACTAGCAGCTTGTGCACACTGATACAACTTTTTAAAAGCCAGCTGAGTTGTATTGATTTACACCAGCTTCTGATCTTGCCCTTGGAATATAATTTACTGCTGTCATTACGCAGTAACACCCAGACCCTGCCTGTTCTCCACGCCGTAATAAGAGCAGCTGTCTTTGAGGTTTGGGGCCTGATCCAATTACACTCAATGGGAAAACTCCCATTTAGTGCAGGCACACAATTAGATGGTTACAAATTGGTCACAAATAAATTCAGACTGGAAATTAAAACTATTCACTCTGAGATTGTTTCTTAGCTATCCGGTAAAGTGCTGGGGTAGCCTTGCAAACAGATTAACAAGTCAAGGAATGTGTTAAAATTAAGACTGAAAATGGGGAAAGGACTGTGCAACAAATAGAAAAACGGGTATGCATGTAACAATATTTCTCCAACACCCTCCCTGTCTCCAGTAATTTGTAGCTCAGTGACGACACTCAGCTGAGTCAGAAGGGAGTAGGACGTGGAGGTCTGGGGTGCTTGATGTGGTGGTATCTGCAGGAGGATTTGAAACGAACCTGTAGCTCCGTTGCTTCATAACCCCTTTAGGTATTATTAATCCTCCTGATGGGTTTTGTAGGCATCAGAAAGGTGCAGGGACAGCCTTCAAGGTGTGGATTAGCTGTGGCTTGTGAGCGTTTGTAACCTTTCAGGGGCCTGAAAAGTGACTGATCCAAGGCAGAAAGCATGGTGAGCTCTCCCTGTAAAAAAAAGGAGATGAGCTGTGTGTGGGCTTTGGGGTCCCGCTCATTTTCTCAAGGTTAAACCAGTTGCCAGATTTTATGTCATCAGGAATTGCTTTCCCCAGGTCAGACTGACAGGTCCTGCTCAAGGTATTTTTCTTTTCCTTTCACTTTATAAGATCTGCATTTTCTTTAACGAACTACCTCACCACTTAAGATTTTACTGAAATGATTGATCTCTTCTCTTCCTCCGGCACATCCTGGTTATTTTTTTCTCTTTGCTTTTTAGCATGTTGTAAGCAATTTTTAGGCAGCCGGGAAGTGTTCTGTTATGTGGTGGATTATGCTGTAGACTTTTCTGAAGCAGATATCTACTGTAGAGTTTCCTCCAGCTGTGGTACAATTGATGAAATAAAAGTGAGCCCATTTAGTCCTGTCTTCCTATTTACGTTGTCTACTGTTGAACACAGAGTATTTTATTTCTGTCTTTTATTCCTGTCTTGTTTTTTTTTTTTTCATTCCTGTCTTTAAGCAGTCTGGTGTATCTTTGAAACAAGAAGAGCACAGTCAGATATAGCCTCTGCAAAAGGAGCCCAGACAAAAGAGCGGGAGGCATTCTGATCCCAGGTAAGGCTAGGGCTTTATTTGACTGACTTGCTTATTATTCTACCACCTCAAATGTTACTGTTATTTCTGTCACACAAAAACAGAAGCTGAAATGCTGCAAGAGTGGCATCAGTGCCTGCCCAGAGACAGCTCTTTTGGTAGAAAAGCAAAAGCTTTGTCATGAAAGTGTGTAATTAACATACCAGAGAGAGGTATTTAATCATCTGATTAAATATAGAAATTTACAATATGCAATTTGTTATATCCTAAAATATATGCCTAATATAAGTCAGAGCGATACTGACACCAAGGTGCCCTTCCACTAAAGAAGGAATCTGTGATGATGACCTCAGATATAGACATTGGCACTGCGGACATTGAAAGCTAGATTAGGTACATTTAATCCTATATTCCACTGCTGACCATTTTAGGAGATACCAACGTAATACACTGTGCTTAATGTTTCTGTTCCTTGTTTACCCAATTTATGCACTGTGACGTTGAAAATAAATAGTAAAGCTGACTTAGCTAGCCACGTAAGAATTTTTCAAGGATGGGAGGATCTCCAAGGCGCATATGTGCATTATTCTAAGGCTCTTTACAGCATGCCGTGCCTTAAGAAACATGACCTAAATCATAATATTATATAAGGAGTACTGTTTTGTTCTCGTGCAAGATCAGTCACTTGAGGAAAAAGTCACTCAGAAGAACTTAGAGCAGTTTAGAGTTACCAAGCTGCAGCTGGGTACTAGTAAATACCAACAGTAAACAGCTCCTTTGAATTTCTCTTCCTTTCCTGTCAGGCACGCACAGCACACACCAGGAACAACTTAAATTCTATGTTATTATACATAAGACATGCAAAACTTCAAACACATATGATGTAAAGTACCTAAGCGGCAGGCATTATAGACTGTGCATGTATTTTTGTATATATAATACATAAAAATCCACCACTTGATAATTTTTTCACATTGCTCCTACAGAGATTTGCCAGTCTAGAAGAAATGTAATACTTATAGGGAGGGAACCAAGAATGATTCCTCTGTTTCATCTTTGTACATAAGAAGAGTTTATACAAAAACGCATCCTATTTTTAACTCATCATGTACCATTTTACACCTATTTTTCACATAAAAGATTATTCTAGGCATACATGCACATCTTGGTGAGATCTCTTCCTTTCCTGAAGTACCTATGTTATCAGTGCTACAACTGCTGCTCTTCAGAGAGCTTTCCATTCATTATATAATAGATCAGCATGGCTGATTCCAGTGCAGCTGAATTGTTTCCATGGTTTGATTTCAATGGTAAGGGTTTATTCAGCAATGCATTTAAGCCTGTGTTCAATTTAGAGCAATTGGGTAGTCCTAAAATTAAGCACCTGTCTACATCAGTGGGAATTAGTGATATGTCTGAATGTTTTTCTGAATCAAAGCTTAAATTTAAGAATGCTTATCCTAAAAGTGAAAATTCAATAGCAGCCTCAGCAATGGCCATTGGATAGAAATTATTGATTCTGATCACAGGACTTGACACAGCTTTTAATTTTTCTTTATGCATTTCCTAATTTGAGTTAATAAACAACCACACACACACAAAAGAAAAAAAAAGAAAAAAGAAAAAAGAGCAGACCATGAAAATAACACAAAGCTGAAATCAAACTTCCTCTAATTTTATCTCCTAACATCTCATTTTAATTGTGATCATCTTACAGATATTTCTGGGCAAAATTGAAAACCAGACTACAAACCAGTGAAAATGCTGAAAATGATCAAAAGTCAAAGGTTAACTTCTTGCAGTAAAACAAAATTAGATGATAGTTCAATAAATATAGTTAATCTTGTAGAATTTAAAAGTAAAAATGTCAGTGCACGTATTGACCAAGAAATATGCAGTACTTGGATTTTGAAAAACCTTGATTGTTTGTGCATGCTCTTTTCATAAGGAATGGGTTGTCTCTGGGAATCAGAGACATGTTAGGAATAGCCCAATTGAAATCCAGAGAAAGTTCTGCCTGCTATGCATAGAAATACTGTAATGCAATGATACACATAATTTTCTTCCAAAATATAGATTTTTTTAAGTTTGGATAAAATATACTTCAGTTAGGTAACAAGATGTACACAAAATTTGTCAGCCAAAGTTCCTATCGCATATCAGCACAGAAATCTGTATTCCCTGTTTTGAAGACTGTGCTCCTAAAAGGGCACATCATGTAATGTGGAGCAGAAAAGGATGGGTATAGTGCTGGCTGCCACACCAGCTACTTCCCTTTCCACTTTTTTTAAGGATGGACAATGGAAGAGGTAAGTGTCACATCTTAGTCAATTGGAGCACAAATAGTCCCCAGTATGATGCAAAATACTGTATCCTTTCAGTGCCCAGCCGATGGTGTCTGGATTTGGTGCAGTTCCCCCCTTGAGAATCTGCTCCATTTTTTATGGGTTTAGGCCTGTGCTGGCCAAGGTGGAAGTATTTATACAGAAACTATGGAAAGAAGATGAAGAGAGGCACTGAAAGATAAAGACGAAAAGGAAAAATTAATGAGACAGTAGAAGTGCAAGAGGAAGAAAATGTTTGGAATATGTGACCATTCAGAAACCTCAAAATAATTGTAAAAGGCAATCCTAAAGATACCATCTAGCTTTTGGCTGTCTGCTGAAAGCAACCTTCTGCTTAATTACATACCCAGAGAAAACAGTTATATCCATACATTACAGCTTCTTTCTATTACTATAATATGAAATACCAGATTATTATTTTTAATAAACTTTACTGGGGTAAATGAAATGCAGAACATGTAGCCCTATCCTGAGAAATATCAATTCAACTTATCCAGAAAAGTAATATTTGATAATATGCAACACTCTGAAAGCTCAGGGTTTATCCGAGCTCTACATACTAGTGACTTAGAGGTATCTACCATTAAATAAAGATTGATCAGCCGCTCTAGATCATATCTTCATGTGTTCACTTCACTTATATACCATCTTATACAAGTCTTATGAGGAACGACTGAGGGAACTGGGGTTGTTTAGCCTGGAGAAGAGGAGGCTGAGGGGAGACCTTATCACTCTCTTCAACTACCTGAAAGGAGGTTGTAGAGAGGTGGGGCTGACCTCTTCTCCCTGGTGACAAGTGATAGGATGAGAGGAAATGGGTTTGAGTTATGTCAGGGGAGGTTTAGATTAGATATTAGAAAAAAAATTTTCACTGAAAGGGTTATTAAACATTGTAATAGGCTGCTCAGGGAGGTTGTGGGTTTGCCATCCCTGGAGGTGTTTAAAAAAAGGGTAGATGTGGTACTTGTGGACTTAATAAGTAGACTTAAATATCCAAATATGATTGCTTCTTCTGCCCTGCTCTGATATGATCATCCAGAAAGACCTATTAGTTAGAGTATCTTGGAATTTGCAAAAGTAAGTAGTGAATCAACTCTTACAGCATGATGTTTCCTGTTGTATGATCTAGGATAAAATCACTTATCTACTATTGTGCAACATTAATGTTAGCAATTACAGTTTTATTTTACTTTATGGTACTTCCAGAACCTCTAGCTGGCACAAGAGGTTCACTGACAGCACGTTCTACAAACTGGTGGCATGAAACTTTCTGATCCCAGAAGGATTTGTGCTTTAAGAGGGCAGAAGGAGGAGGAGAAGACAAGAACTGAAGTGATTTGCTCCAGGTGGGATCGCAAAGTCTGGAACCACTGAACTACAGTGCCACCTTCCTAGGAGTCTCCCTGGTTTTCTAATGCAGATTGACGAAATGTTCACTTTTTTCATTCTTTAAATCAAAAGTAGTACATTCTTGATATTCTTCAACATGTTTCTGGACTGTCAAAATGTTCTGGTCAGAGGAAATAGATCAGAAATAAAGGGATTGCATTTTTTATCTCAACAATTTAAGTACTGACATGACATCACTCTAGCATGTGTTTAAAGGAACTATCACTGTAAGACTAACCTGATTCTGTGAAGAAATATAAGAAGACCTATTTCTCTGCAGTCAGTAAATCTAGATTAGTTAGTAAATTTAGAATCAAAACTTCAGTTGCTTGTGCTGTAGCTGTAATTTACTTTTCATAAAACTACATGGGAACTGCTTAAAAAAATCAAACTTTAAAAAATGCTATTGGTCGTTATGCATCCTGCCTCAGCCACACACAATAGCAAATACTTACAATGAGAATAGCTCCACTGGAGCAATACTAATACATTTGCCACAGCTCCCACTCTGTCATTATGCACAGGAGCCTGTGCTTATCCCTTTTTAAACTGGAGACTCTTTTAACCAGGAATCCCCAGGATGAAACTGAACCATTTTCCTCACGGCAAAACAAATCCTTCTCTGGTGAATTTTGTTATTGTTTATTGTTACAGTGTTTTATCAGCACTAAACTGTATGAAAGCTTCAATTAGTTCTTGATGAATGATCCCATAAAATCATGTAGTTTCATTTCCCCTGCCACCAGATATTTCACTGAGTGTTATTAAATGAAATATAATTGGGACGGGATTCGGGAAACTTAGAGTCTTCTTATTTTCCTTTTGGGCTTGAACATTAGAGCGTGCCTCAAATATTTCATTTTTTAAAGGTGATAGCTTTTTGTTTTAAACTGAGAAACGCTCTGCAGATCACAAGTATTGTTTAAGGCTGCGGTACTATAAGCAGTTAACACAAGAGTAGGAAAATACAGGTATTACAGCCATTTTCTGCACCATTCTCCTCTGCCAGCAGCTTTGTAAATTTTGCATTACTGAGACTGAGTAAGATTCACTGGAAAAAACATTCTTCCCAGCTCCTGTGAATAACCACACTGCATTTGTCTCTGATGTAACTCCATTGAATGCAACATAACTACAGTAAGAATGAATATGGCTGTTTCTTACTATACTATACGTTTAAATTCTGGTTTCTTATGACT
>NW_009649228.1:2287963-2315420 GCF_000708025.1 Charadrius vociferus | reverse complement strand
CCAGAGAACAAGTGTTTTCAGCAAGTAATTTAAACTTTCTTTTTTAAAGGAGACATTCGGATATACTACTGCTAATTTTGTCCTTTTTCTTAGGCTTCGCATCCAAAAACAGATTTTGCAGAGCAGACGCATTAGTACGTCAGTGTGTACTTTTCTGAGATCTGGACTCATCTGTGGGGCTATGTTTCAGTGAGACTCCATGAGAGCTTTACGGCAAGGGAAAGCCTGCTCTGAACATAGTTCTCTCTCTTTTATCCAATTCTCCCACCTGGCCTAAATGTTAGCAAAAAAAGTTAGTAAAAAATTGTCACATGTGGATGGAAGGACAAACTGTCAGACCTCATAATGGAAGGAAATTCTTCCAACTAGTTAAAGACTCGTTGAAGCCTGCCCAGAGCTATCAAAGTATCCTTTGACTTGTCTATTTATTTCTTTTCCTCACATGTTGCAAGTGGATTTGCCCAATGGTACCGCTGGATATACACACTGCTGCAACTATCAGTGCTTCACAGCAAAATACATTTAGTCTGCTGAATGGGATTAATGTGTTTATTGGTATCAGACCAAAACATCAGCCAGTGGATACATCTGAGTAACTTCCAAACAGAAGATGTTATTTTCAGTAAGAAAAAAAAAAAAAAAAAAAGACAAATATCAGACCATTCTATCATCAAAGAAGCGTAATGATATTTATCATTTACTGCAAAAGACTTTTTTTCCTTCCTATGGTGGAAGATGAGGCTACTATCAGGCATCATATTCTTGGCACACATTTTTGGATCAGTTTAGAAGCAGGAAATCAAACCATCAAACATCACTAAACGCAAGATACGAAAGATTCAGATTTTACAGTTGCATTAGAAGCTATAAATCATACAGCATTGTGAAAGAGAAGAAGCTAATAAATACATGAATGGAGCATGATATTTTTGCTTCTAGAGGTAAAGTTAAGTTATTCCTATCATTTCTTCAACAAGTCAGAAATTTTACTAATAAATCTCAGTGTTTGGGGTATATATTCAGAGCCCCTGGGGGTCAGGAAGCATTCATTCTTTCATGGTTGTATAATTGACTGATGAGGCAAAAGCCTGAAAAAAAAAAAAAAAAACAAAAAAAAAAAACCACCAAACTCTTCTTCTGATTTGGGACTCAGGAAAATTGACTTCAGATACTGGCTTTGAAACAGACACCTTGTGTCAGGCAAACCACTCTTCATCTCAGCAAAACAGGGCTCTTCTGCTTCCCAATGACCCGTGATAAATTCAGTCCTGCTTGGAGGACATGCCTGCATTCATATCTGGAAAGGTACCCAGGGCCACTCTGGAGTAGCCTAAGCCACTTCAGTATCCCTTCCCTCCTGGCCAGCACGGCAGCTGGCCTCATTGCCCAACTTATCTGGGCATTCATGGCGTGCCTGGAAGATAAGTCTGGCAATTGATAATGATTTTAATGTCTACATTAGCTATTCCTACCTGACAAAATGCCAGAATACAAAGGCAGGGGCGGGAAGCCAAAATCTTGAGTATTTATTAGAGAAAGTACATCTTGAAAGAATGTACTCAGCAATGGTACAAAAGAGAGAAATGTGCTTCCTGACAGAGTATTTGGACTCCCGGTTAGCCCGCAGAATAAGTGGATAACTATGCTCAGAGAATATTTCTTCACAACTCTCGAAGAATACTTTGAGTTCCAGAGATCAAAAGAGGTACATGAGCCAAGTGTTATTGGTGTATTATATTGAGATCAGTTACAAATAAAAGAAGAAAAAGGAAAATAGCAAAGTCAAATTGTTTTCCTCTGTCATTCTTTTCTTTTTATCAATATTTGTTTTTAAAAGTACAAGACTTCTACAAGGCTCTGGTTAAATAAGACCCTTTCTGTAATTATAAATGTACACATGTAAGAGTCCTTTTAAAGGAAAATAATAGCCTACTGGGGATTTGGGAGAGAGGGCTTGTTCTCTTACAAATTTTCACAGTGCTCTGGGAGTTAGTCCTCTGAGGATTCATAGTGCTGGTGGGCTCCCACTTTAAAGAACTTCAGATTGCTGAGGGTGGTGTTTCCCCTTTGAAGACTGTTACATTTTTTAACAGATCCTCCTTTGAAGATATTCATATCTGTGGGGTTCTCCAAAAGAGTTGGGGGAAAAGTCCCCTGTTGATGCTATTTACCAGGTTAGAATTTCAAACCTGGGAAAAATAGCTGATCCCTGAGAGGAGGATGCTCTTTTTGAAGCAGTTCAGATGGTTTCAGCTGGCTTTGCTTCTGAAGTTCTCATTGCTAGAAGGTGTCTGTCTGGCTTTAAAACTTTTTATCGTACACAATGTCACAGCAGTACTATAGAGAAAGTAGCATTATTTTTTTTAAGGAAATACGAAATACACTGCTATGAAAGCCTTTTTAAAGATACACAACATGTTTGCTTGTTTGATATATGCATAATTCATGCTAAGTGTAAGGATTGTGCACTCTCTGTTACAATAATCTCAGCAGAAAGGTTCTTAACATGCAAAGTCTCTGAAACATGGCAGTTTGATAAGTTAAAGAAAAGTTCTGCTCTTTTAAACAAACTCTACTGATGATTGTCTGGTTGATAATTTGACTTTGGACAACCTGAATAGTCCTTTGGTGGAAGCAACATGTAAAGATTAACATTGTTAGGATATTGCTAATAGGAACTCCTTTCCTAGAAAAAATCTTTTAAAACACATACCATACCGAGAGAGGGATGATAGGTGGTAATAGAACAGTGAGGAGGCACAGTGTGAAATTTCTAAATGGAAGGAAGGAAAGAAGGAATGCTGTACGACCAAAATCTTTTTAGAAAACATATATGTTTTGAAAAGCTTTTTGTAAAGCATCAGAAAAATGCTTTCTCTTCTGTGGTATTTTTAACAAAAGGCTCACAAGTTAACCAAAGTCAAAATAAAAGTCTAGCTCTACTTATTTGTTTTAAAATACCACACTTGTTACTACAGTCCAGTCTTCTGCACCAAGGCCATGATAATTGAAGATGGTCTTTCTACTGAGATTCCTGGTATAGAGATATAGCACCACTAGACTTGGATTAAACAGAGATAAAGGACAAGTTGATGCAAAGCCAAAGTAAACTGTTGGATGTTGGTGAAAAGCACGCATTACACCGGCACTGATGGCTGTTCTTTCTGAAGACAAATAAGTCTGGAGTTTCTTTCCGTTTTCTCAAGTAGGCTCCAGAGGGAAAGACTGAGGGCAATAGGGCAAAACCTTTTCCTTGCATAAAGTGTGTCTTCAGCTCCTCAGAAGCATACAGTTTATAAAAAACCTCAGTTTTTAAGATCTTATCTAAATACACATTGCAGCAAAGTGCACTGGCCTTTCAACAATGAAGAGCTATGTTGCTTCTGTAAGAACTTGAATCTGGGATTCCAAGGAGTTTACTAATATCAAAGGAAATTTAACCAAACGTCACTCTTTTCTATAACTAATGGTAAGACAGGTTTTGAATGCACTCCAGTCATTAGATCCCATCATATACTAATATCAAAGGAAATTTAACCAAACTTCACTCTTTTCTATAACTAATGGTAAGGCAGGTTTTATAGGAATGCTCTGGTGTGGGCACTCCAGTCATTAGATCCCATCATACGTAAAGGTGTGAAAGCACGTGCACAGATACAAAAAGAACACTTAAACAACAAAAAACAACACTGACTCCTTCATATTTTAACAACTATAAACTTATGTAGACATACTGATGATCTACTGCCCTGGTGGGATATTTGGGGTTAGAGAAGTATGATTTCTTGCATTGAAATAAAAGAACAGAGAGGAGAAATTATTTGTAAATCATTTCCCAAGTAACCTTGTGTATTTTTCTTAGCTTTAAAAGGAATCAAGCAAATAACATTAGATGGGGAACACACAGAGAAAAGTCAAAACAAAAAAGAAAATAAACCAGCAACAGCATAGCATATACTGATTAATGGATGCTATAGATATCTTACTGCTCTGTCTGCTTGGTTAGCTTTGTTTCAAATCAGATACAGATCTCATACTGCACAGCCGATCCTGAAATAGTCCGTGTTCCTTTAAATTCAGGCAATGCATCACTTTCTATTACCCTGTGTCACATGAGTCTATGACTGTAAAGGATGAGTTATGTGGGCATGAACCAGCATGAGGGCCCAGTTCAGACAAATCTGAGATTTCATGAGAAAGTCAAATATTCACATAGACAAATTCTTTCTTTTTTATTACAGCACACATTGATTATGTAGAAAACTTTAGAAAATAAATTATTTGCTGCCTTATACATTATTGTCCACTATGGGTTCAGGTTTTTTTAGGACAAGGAGTCCTTGGAAAGCATTTTCCCAGTAGCCATTAAAGTTACACAGCACCCAACTTCCACTAGAAAAGAGAAGCCATTTACCAAATCTTCTTCAGTTTTTAGTTCAAAACTCAGAAACAGATGATGGCAGCTTTGTAGAATGACCTCCTTGGCATTGAAGAGCTTTATTACCACTTATACCAACATGCCTCAGCGTTTTTCTTGTGTTGCAAAGCTGCATTAAAGTGGATGTGCTGAAAAGAAAGTTTAGTGGAAAAAATTTCTCAGGCTTTGGTCCCCACTAATCTTTTGTGCTAGCCCAGCATGCAATTGACCCCAAAATTCCTTAGCATCAATGTAGCCTTATGAGTTAGCAAAAACACTGGTTTTAGGCAACAGCACATCAAACACGTCTCCAGGAAGAGAAACTAAAGTCACAGACTGTCCAGCAGGATGGAGCCAGATGTCTCCAGCTCTTTACACTGGAACTCCACTACCAACAGCAAACAAGATAAATAACATTACAGGCTCATAATGTAAAGTCTAGAAGGAATTTTCAGATTCTGGTCATCAGGCTCTGGATTTCCCTTCTGCTGTGATCCTTACCTACTGTATTTATTAACATTATGCCTTCAAAAACGGAATTTTGGACACCATGAAAAAGCACATGGAAAGAGTAAGGGTACATAAATTTTATAATTATGAAGTATGAGTAGAGTGATCACTCCTCTAGGAAATCATTTGCTTCAAAAAGACCAGCAAACCTACATCAAACCCTACTGCAAAGTCACACACAAATCCCAGAGGAGAAAAGGGAGAGGAAGCAAAGGAAGAACACCAGGAGAACAGTAAGAGTGGCTCCCCAGGAGCCCTGCTGCTCCACTGAACAGCAGAGCTGGATGTGCAATATGTGTCCAAGATTCCAACACTGTTGGCCCCAGCAGTCTTTCCCAGTTTGCTTTCTCATCTTGCCATAGATTTGATTTTCCTGTAACGTTTTATGTGAGGAGAGCCTAACTACATTTCCTGCAGCATAACCCCAGCGTTCACAACCCAAATGTGTCTCAGTGACCAGCGCTGACCACCACTGTGCCACATTGCAAACAAAATGGTAGTCTGTCTGTGTTATAAGGCTACAAAAGTAAATTCCTTAATGTTCACAAAACGCTTCAAGATTACAGAGCAGAAATCAGTGGAGTTCAAGCAGCAGAAAAAAGGTGGACTAGTAGCCTCAAAAATGAGTCTCCTGCACACAGACTGACCACATACAACTCTTTGGTATCATAACCATACATTTAAACAGCAAAAAGGATAGGCTTTTGCCCTTGGTTTCCTAGGCAAAGATGAAAATAAAACTGTAGAAGCTAACTCTTCCAGAATGTCTCTATCTTGCAAGGGAGATGTGCATGATTAACATCAGCTGGACCAGAATTAAAGTCTTTTGGCGGTCTGTAACTGCATTGCCAGGCTTTCTATAAAGATTCTTAGGCTTGAAAGTGTAATTTTTATGTGCATCTTGACAATATTTGCAAAATTGAGAAAAATGAAAACATTCTCCATAAGGCTTTCTCCCCTCCCATAATAGCAAAATAAAAATTGGGGTGTCAATGATTGGAGCATTTGTATTTAAAAATCTATAAAATACCTTTTCAGGAATATCTCTTGGGTCCAGTTTTTCTGGGGCTTTGCTTTGTTTCAGTTTCATTCACTGCAAAGATATCATGCTTACTGTTTCTCAGTAAATAACTGAGTGTATCCTTTGGTTATGCTGATTGTTATAATTTTGATAAATTGTTTCATATCTTATTTACAAGCATACATCTTATTACCCCACAGATAATGAGATATAGACGACACTGGTGTTACCAGTTCAGCTGAAGGGTATTGCTGAATCCTGGTGAGTGATGCTTTGGGGCTAACTTTATGTTCTGAAAAAAACCTGCAAGGACCTGACAGTCAAGTAGTCATATGGCAGCATTACGGTCTGAAAGGTACTTGGGTTAATTTCTTAGATTTTAACCTGAAGCTGACTTGTTCCTGGGAAAAACAAAAACAAAAACAAAAACAAAAACAAAAACAAAAACAAAAACAAAAACAAAAAAGGACACATAGGAATGGGATGCTGGATGCAAATCCCAACTTCCACGTTTAACATAGAACCAGCAAACTTGCAAACTGTTTCTCCTCTTGTGTCATGTCTTTCTTAACCAACCAAACAGTAATGAAGGTGGCAGTTAGCGCTACCGAACACCCTATGTAATTTGCCACCTAGCCAAACTCGACACCCTCCTCAACAGACCTTACTTCTCTCCAGCAGCTCCAGAGCCCACTGCCTGGGGTGGGTGTTTTGAACAAACAACTGTCAGCATGCAACAGGG
The DNA here is from genome assembly GCF_000708025.1 of Charadrius vociferus. Classification (NCBI taxonomy): domain Eukaryota; kingdom Metazoa; phylum Chordata; class Aves; order Charadriiformes; family Charadriidae; genus Charadrius; species Charadrius vociferus. The sequence continues at coordinate 2,308,730 of NW_009649228.1, read as the reverse complement.
TGGCAATAGCTTCACATGTATTTATCTGCTTTTCATTACTTTGTATCGCACTCTCCGATTCTATTTACATTACTTTTTATTTTAGATGAAATAAGGCTCCATTGATGCATCTTAACCACGTTATTCAACACCCACCAACTCACTGACAATTGCACATCAATACGTTTTAGTTAAGCATCTGTCTCCTCATTTGCTTCCTTGTCAAATTTGCAATTTATGTCTGCATAACTTTTCACTCTGTAGCTGCACTCTGCATGAAACAGGTAGAGAACACACAGCAAAATGCTACACTTGTTCTTCAGAGCAAATATGTAGCGCAAGTTCACACTGTGAAGATCTGAAAAGTTCTTTGGGGTTACACATAGGTGCGAAAACTGTTGTGACGCTCTGTTGAAGCCATAGCCTTAGCTAGTCAGTAATTAAATCATTTAAAAAAAAGAGCAATGTTAAGTCCTTGTGTTCAGGAAGGAGGCTTTCATATCAGTGAAAAGGGATTTTTTTTCTTTTTTTAAAGAGAAATAGACACCGTAAAATTTCATAAGTGCTTTATTTTGAAGTTGGATAATTAATCGTCAAAACACCTTTCCTTTGTATCCCCCCGACTCACGCCCCTCCACTGCCCCCTTCCCAGAAGAAATCAGGCTTTTTCTCAAGTTTATATCAAATAAAAAAATATTTTCTTGTGGCAGCTGAAAAGCTTACTATCCAAATCCTGAATATTTTATAGAAAATAAAATGATATTTATTTTTAAGTGCATTCTACCTTCAACACAACTGCATCCTCACAACAAATCTATTGCGTTGTCCTGACATAGTTACTGCAAAGGTTTTTCCTTTGCTGTCCCAAGGGCCCAATTGATTTATCTGCCAGAAGCCTAAAGCCCCAAAATAAGATAGCTTTGAGTTTACAGAGGTCATTTTTCATTGTCTAAATAAAAATTTCTAAACAAAAATCTCTCATCCTGTTAACCGCAGGGTCCTTATCTCCCCAGAGGCTACAGAAACCTGAGAGAAGCCATTTCAATTCTTTTATGAAGAAAGATAAAAGCAAGTTTTCGATTAGAAAGCCAAGGAAAGCCTTCTTATTAAATGGTGGTAACAGTAACTAGTCGAAAAGGCAAAACCGTTCAAGGAAGGGGGGGAAAAAGGGAAATCATTATGCATGAAGCAAACACTATACATGAGGCTGCCAAGGCAATCTGAGGCAGTGACATTCAGGAAGAGACGGGAAGTTCACAAGCCTTTGTAACTAGTTATAGTTCATTCCCGTCATTTAAAAACCTGTTTTATCAGGCATGTTTTCTTAATTGTGTGTCCATAGCTTTATCAACCAGTATTAACTGTGTGTTAGAGTAATTATGTATTCAGGCCCACTTTCTCTTGATCTGTCATCATTCAAAGCACTTACGCAGCACTGGCTGGGTTTTGAGATGGCATGTGATTCCATCCCTGGAATAATAGATTCTGCAGTGCTAAGCTAAAAGTGAAATTATTAGAAGTTGCTTCATATTCCAAGTTATGATAAAGTGAGATAAACAGAGACATTAACGGTGATGCACTGGGAAATTATCCAGACCTCTGAAAGCAAAAGGTTTCTGTTGTTTGGAAAAATTCTCAGCATATATGGCTGAAGTACCCTATTAGTGTTTTCCTTTCTCCTTCCTACTTAACAGAAGAAGAGAAATGAAACAGCATTTAGGACACTATGGTATTCTTCAGGATGCCAGCCCTAAATATCTAAACTGCCTTTTAAGACGCCGAGTGGAAAAACCCACCTTATGAGGAAAAAAAACAGGAAAAATTTTGAGAGTTGTTCCCCCTTAATGAGGATGGGCATTCAGAACTCTTTGATTCTCAGCATTTAAGATTTTCTCCTGCACTAAATTATATCCCTAAATGTCTAGGTGAAATCCATACAGAAATGAGGACACATCCCTCTCCAGCACTACAAAAATCCACACTTGGATTTACCTGTGATCGTCACCAGTAAAACATGCCAGCTAACACCGTCTGCAGTCATGGCATACTGATAGACAGCAGTTTTTCTTAATCTATTATATCCTGAAAACTATTTAGAAAATAACCACAAGGGGAATTCTCCTCCCCTTCCCACTTGTTCCCAGTCCATCCTCTAACATGACGCGTTTTTAAAATGGTGAGAATATTCTTGCCTATCTGAGATGACATGGTGCTTCCCTGCCCTCACGCATAATTCAACAGAACTAAAATGGAATTATATTTCCCTCGTTCCCTGTTCCCTTCCCCTGCATAGCTATGACAACAAGTCATTGTTTTGCCTTAAGTGTATATTTTAATAAGTGTATATTTTAAGTGTATATTTTCAACTAGATGTATACTTTTGAACAGAGTAAAAGAAAAATTTGGTTTACCTAATTCAAATCAAGAAAAAAATCTTAAGTTGCTAAAGGCAGCACATCTCTGACTTCAGCGAGGTCAGGATTTTACCTCTAACGTAGCTTTGTGATGTTAATAACTTCAGCAGACGCACTTTAATTTATGCAGCCATCTTCTTTACCTGTATTTTACTTTTATATGTTTCTATACTTACAATAGAGATAGCTATCTCTAATTTTAAAGAAAGCTATGAAAATTAGATTCCAACTAAACCACAGTTTGCCATGCTTACTTCATTACTTTTCATATTTAAATGTATCATCTTTGCAAAGAACCGTCCTAGCGTTCAGCAAAGTCCTGACCTTACCCTGGTGCAGTGGATGGAGCACCTCCTCGGGCTGCAGCAGGAGCTGGATCAGGCCTTCAGCGTGGGGCTTCTCAACTTGCCTTTTTCTCATGTACTCAGCTAGTTGTTGAAATAGGGGTAACTGAGAAACATATGACTGTTTCAGCTAATGCAGGTGTCTTATTTTGGCAAGTTGCATTCTTAAATTTTATTTTGTAGGGGGGAAATGTGCTGGTTCCCAAATGTGCAAGAATAAATTATTTTTTAACATTATTTTTTGGTGTTATTATTATTTAAAAGCTCTTTGAATGTCTTGCACAGCTTGTATATGTTTGGAATCTGAAAAACTAAAGCTGGGTGATTTAATTTTGTGTCCAAATTGATCAAGAATTATGAGGACAATTAAAGTGTTTGAATGCCTATCTTTTATTTTAGGCCTTGAAGAAGTATTCTCTGTATTAAAGAGAGAGTTAGAGAGACTAAGAGAGAAGTTAATCACACAAAAATCAGAAATTTCATTGCAAAAGTTTCTTCAGTCTAAAAAAGGCATTGCGAGATCTGATTTTTTGGAAGTCAAAGACAAACAAAGAAAATAAGGCCCACATTTATAATAGTAAGGACAATTAGCCATCAGAATGGCAACAAACACTGTCAAAAGTTACATCATCAAGACAAGGTATGGCCTTGTCTGTACGGAGTTACTGAATGTGAGGCAGGGATTCACACCAGGATGTCCTATGGGGTCTGCTAAACAGGAGGTCTGACAAGACAATCCTACAGCCCCTTCTGGCTTTAAAACCCCTCGAATCCAAGAAACCCAGGAACGTTTTCTGTTGGAACACATTTGCTACAACTGCTGTGATTCACCCTCCTTGTTACTCTCTGGGGCTCCCTGCCAAACACAAGAAAATAAGGTTTTAAGCCCAGAAGGATTTCTACAGTAATACAAGATATTGATCCCTGTGTTGTTTTCAGCAGCAGCTTGTTTCTCTGTCCGGGTTCCTTAGAATCCCAGTGTGCCCAGCAGGTTAATGCTGAGTAACTACAAGATGTTAGGAAAACACGGCACATATTTTACTATACATTGTATATTATCCAGGGACAACAAGAGAGACATTGGCTTAGATTCAAGCCAGTGTTTATGCTTATTAAAATCTGTTTGTGTACTCAAATGCCAATGGTAGCGTAGAGTCGGTAGCACCTATTCTATGCTAATTTAGCAACAGGTTAGACTGGGATGTTCCACCTTCAAAAGGCCACAAACTGAATTCAAACACGAAAGATGGGACTGATGCTTGGAAAGCTACACAAACACAACGAGGCACATATCAATAAGTGCAACAAGCATCTTAGTGCTATAGAAAACTGCGCAAAACTCAACTCTCATTTTCATAAAAAACGCTGTGCTCCGTTCTTCTTTCCTTGGGCCTGAGTCATTCAAGAGATCATAAAAGGATTTATTCTGTTCACTACTTCGAGATACCTTTCTGTCTTTTAGGGACCAAACTGATGCCCAGCAATAACATAGCTCCATACATCCACACATTTTATATCACCCATTGTCAATAAGAACATCAGAGGGCTTTTAGCTGTTTTTTAAAATCACTTGCAGGAATTTTTGCCTGATTTTTCATTCTTTTGAGCGCAGCTAAGTGTCACACAAAATAAAAATTTCCTGAGCATCAGTAAACAGACTTATCCACAGTTATTCAGAGCTGTGCAGCTTGCTCCAGAGCCTCTGCGGGTGGGACCAATACAAAACTGGTTAAAGAATACATTACTTCCAGACAAACTATAGCACTGATGTATCTCTTGCAGAGCTGTTGCTATCACTGAGAAATATAGTGATTTCCAAACTGGACAATTCTCAGCTGACAAGTTTGAACCACACTTGCAAGCCATCAGCACTCTTGGTTACCTTTCCTTATTCACAGCTGAGAAAAAGGCTCGGGAACTCAGCTGCACTTGGAATAGGTGCTGCAAAGTCTCCTTGCAGAGACACGCTCTGCTTTGTAGTCCTTCCCCTGTCACGTCCCCCGTAGGGAATTGTCATGGAGGACACAAGACAAAACTGTAGTCCCACTCCTCCATGCAATACCTTTCCCTCAATCTGACAGAGTGCTTACTGAAGTTGGGGCTGGGGGAGATTTGCCTGGTGCTGAGCTAAAGGCTGCCCCTGAAAAGACCACAAAACTTTTCTCATGTCGGTTTTTCCCACAGCTGCAAACATTCAACTGAATTCCAGAAATTGATCCTGTAAGAGAAAACCACTGTGCATTACCTGAGGAAATAAAGACTGTAGGCACTGGCCTATATGTGTGCTTGCCTTGCTATATGGGCAGAATAGCAGTCCACAGAAATAGATTTTTCCATTTTGCATATTTTAGAAATGTCTATAATATGACTAAAGTTCTTTTGAGTTATAGGCTTTAAAAAAAAAGAAAAATAAAGCGAATGGGAAAATGTTATTTTTGTTACAGAAAAGGAACCAAGCTAAGATACATGTTCTCTGTGATACTGTGGCACTGTGTCTTTTTAATTCCCTTAACTTTCTTAGATTTTTGCCCACCACTTGTTCACATGTCCAGGGTCAAACACTCACCAGGCTTAGGGTTAGATAGGAATCTCCTTTCTGGTCAGTTCAGGAGGAGTCTGGAGCCCTTTTTCTGCAGGAAGGGCCACAGAGCAGAGCCAGGATCATCTGGGCAAGCCCAAACCTTTCCCTTTTCACTCATAATACAGTCCTTAGGTGCTGGTAGCATCCTGATCTCTCCTCCTCTCTCCAGACAAAACAGCTGTTGTGTCCCATGAGGAATTAACCTAACCAAAGTCCCTGGGCTTGGGGTAATGTTTTACTGGTGCAACAGATGCAGCTTGTGGTTTACAAGATATCAGATGATATAACCTGAATGCCCTATGAAACTATGCAACTTGTTGGCATTTAAAAATCATAGATGTGTTATCAAACATCTGTTAGTCTACACATCATAACACTTATTGTAACATACAGTACAACATGCTGCACTATGTTAGATATAATAATAACTATGACAATTACACATACAAAAAAGGATGTGTGACTGAAAAAGCATTAAGTATTACCAAAATATAAATCTCCCTGACAGAGAGTTCTCATTTATAATGTAAAAATCTACATGAAACGAAAACACAAACAGCACAAGACATCTGAATCGCAGCTCCAATTGAGATCCAAACAAAATAAAGTTAGATGTAAGGGCAATGTGTACCCAGAGACCAAAAAAAAAAAAAAAAAAAAGGAAGGAAGCAAGAAAATAGCTTCTTTTTACATCCAGACAGTCCAGAGAATAATAATGTGCTAGTTTTTCAAATCCAAGTAGCTATTGAAGATTGTAATGATTTCAGTCTAAAAAGCAATGCTGGAAAGCCTCTTCAGAGATTGCAAGCTCCCACTGTGCAGAAACATTGTGTCACTGCACACGGGTGTAATGGAGACAGACAAAAGAAATGCTTCAAGGAAAGACGTGGGGAAGCACTGGATGATGTATTTTCCCAGAAAACCTAGTTACAGTTTTACCAGTGACAAGAAAAAAAAAAAAAAAAAAAAAGGGTGGGGGTGGGGGTGGAGGCTGGAGGGGGGAAATGGTTGAGTCATTTCTTGCCCTAACCTAAAAATGCAGTCTCAAAACTGGTTATGTTACAAGCAGAGAAGCTTAAGGTACCCTTTTGTTTCGTCAGAAATGGTAGCAACAATTTACCGTGTAAAAGGACCATAACATGGCTCATGGTTTTCCACACATCCTACAGTAACCTGACATTCAGGTCCGATCTCTCCAGACTTCTCCATTGACCTTTCCATACAGAAAGAAACTGAGAAGCACCACAAGGGCTGTGTTAATCATTTTTAAACTTGTGTGCTTGCAGCTTGTTTTACCTTGTATATTTAACTTGCTTTAAAAAAAATCAGCATAGGTTGTTACACAAACAAAAGACACACTAATTAAGGAGAAATTACTCAGACTACTTTAGTTTATATGAAGATTTAAGACTGGATTATCATTTAAAGATGTTGAACATTGTATAAATCATCAATAGTAATTACATTTTATTTACTTCCAAGGGTTGATCCTGTGTAATATTTATGAGGTGGAGAAAAATATTGTACTTTCAAGAAATTATGTTTTCCAGGAATAAGTTATCTAGATTTCTTGTTTTTTCTTAATCAATTGACACAGTAAAACTATTCGACTCCATTTTTTTTTAACTACAATACTGAGAAAAATCATGACATTTATATTAGAGGTCAAAAGGATGAGAAGATATTTTTAAAAAGCCTTTTTTTAACATAAAACTATTATAATCTAAAAAGAAAGAAGCTGTATCACATTTTGAGTTGAAATGAACCTACTTATAAGGGAGTTGCAGAACAGCACCCACTGAAAGAGGAGTGAAAGGAGAAACCCAGGATCCCTCTTTCCTTATAGGAGGACATTCTTTATTCTGATAAATCCAAGTGTTGAAGAGTGATCTCTAAGCAATGGTCATACACCTTGGAAAAATACACTGAGCAGCTTCTTTCCATACTGGATAAAGTCATTCCAAATGGTGAAGTTTTACTGCTTTGAGTACAGTCAAGGTCTTTGTGTTTCTTGACACTTTTCAGTCAATACTTTTCCTAAGTAGGGTCCTACAGAAACGAAGATATATTTATAGAAATAGACACCCAGAAGTTCCCAAGGAAGGCAGCCAGGTTATTGCTGACATCTGTATTCCCAAGCCCACATTTTGCTCTTGGCGAGCAGCAGTGACAAACCCTGACAGAGAGGAAACTTTCTGGGTGTCAGTCAGTCCCACAGGCAGTGGCTGAGGCCAACGGTGGAGGAGAACCTCTCTGTACATCTCTGCTGCTGAAGCATGCAAAGAAAGAGCAGCAATTCTGGCTTAGAGACATTTATTGGACATGAAAGGGGGGAAAATTCCTTCAAAGACCAGCTTTGTGACCCTTTGCTGCTTCTAGCTTCTACTGTCTCTCAGGCATTTGCATCCGTACAGTGCTTCCCTTTACTCCAAGGGTACTTGATAGAGAAGATCATGAGCAACAGCTGAGCAACAAAATTGCATCCAGATTACATGCAAAATATCACTTACAATAGATGCTAGAAATTCAAAATAGAACAAGAAAAACAGAAGAAAAGGTCCCATGCAAACAAAAGTGGTGCGGTCATACTTCCCCAGTAATGCATATACGTAAAGCTCTTCAGGTGCAGAAATATTCCTTTTCAAACCCATGCTAAAATTGGAAGCTCTCTTTGGTGATTCAGAGCTTTCACTTTCTTGCCTGATGTTTGTTCCACACAAAAAGAGAGCCCGGCTTTTCAAACACTTTTGCCCTTAAGTACCTTAACAAAAACCCAGCTGGGTGCAGAAGAACTCGGAGCAATAACCACATTTATCAGTACTCGTGGGATCAGATGTCAGTAACCTAAATGTAACTAGGATTTTTCCTGACTGTAGGCTCTAATCATCACTATAAAATTTGGAGCATAAGTAAATAATTGTAACCCTAATAACATTAGGAGATCTGAGATATAAACCATGGAAACCTTTCTTGCAACGTATGTTTTCCTTCGTTTTCTCAGGATTCAAAAATAAATAAAAAGATGAGGAAAGCAGAAAGTAAAAACACAAAAAAATAGCAGGATGCTGCTGCCACTGATGTCTACAGCAACTGGCAGAAATCCCATGCATTTTAATGGGAGTAAGATTTTCAATTTTTAGTACTTGTGCCCTACATATCTTTCGCCTTCAGCTCTTCTCGACAGCATTGACTACATGATGTTCTGAAATATGAACCTCCAAAATGCAGTCTTGGCCTGTTGGAAAGGTTTACTTTTTTTTTTTTCTTTAACTTATGCTCAAATTTCAAACATGGGCATAAGGATTATATTTTTATTTTACTACATAAGGGGACTGAACAAGTCTTGATGCTGACAGAACACTTTATGTGATATTTAGCAACAAAGAAGGAAACTTTGTCAGCCCAGAATTCACAGGAGCAGGAGTTGGCTAAATTCATGGCGTGGTGTGGGAAAATTACCTCAACACTGTCTACTTTTGCTGATTTTTCCTTATGCTGACACTTCTGATGCCCTGAAAGTTGCTGTGCTCACATCCTCTGCTGCTGGTGTCAAAGAACTCTTTCAGTCTTCACATGCCAAGATGAGGAAAACCTATTGCAATGCCCAAAAGACTTAACTCCTGTCAAATATATTCGTTTAACGCAAGCACTCTGGTCTATGGCTCTGAAGTCTTAAAGTGATGGAATGAAGGAGGAAGGAGAGAAAAACGGGCAGTAGCTTTAAAACAAAATCTTCTATTAATAGGTAGAGCCACTCTAGTTTGTTGTAGGAGAAAGAGACAAAAAGTATTAGCCACAAAGGCAGAATTAGATTTTCAAATTAGTGCTGTACATGAAGGATTGTATGCACTCCTACTGAAAAATAATAACTTAGACAAAACTCCCTCATGAAGAAAGCCTATTTGATCATACACTTGAAGATACAGTCCTTCTTGTGTCCAGACTTCTCCCTTAAGACCACTGTCATCACTTGGGTCACTTTCAGACATTAGTGCAGATTTAGAATTGTTAAGTTCTGTATGAAGAAAAATAACAATCAATTTTTTTCAGCTCTTCTTGGTGCAGGCTTCATTTATTATATTTTTTTTCTGTTCTTGGCAAGATTATAGAAGCCCACTGCGTTGTGAAATAACTTCATCCCATGCTACCAATTCCCTAGGCTAAGCAACAATCCCACTCCATCCCTTTGTCCTCTCCATTTCATTAAGTTCACACACATGGGAATAAAACACTTGCAGAACAGGGCCAATAGCAAGCCAGTCACACCAAGCTTCTGACTATATGATGTTATGAGAATATATTCCTATACATGTAAGAAATCCCACTGATGTTCTCATCCCGTCATGGGAATAGAATAGAATAGAATAGAATGGAATGGAATGGAATGGAATGGAATGGAATGGAATGTCTTGAGTGAGAAGGGACCCATAAGGAGCATTGTGTCCAACACCCTTCTCCTTGCAGGACTACTTAAAACTAAATCAGAAGATCAGATAGGCCATTTGTTTGGTTTACTGTATTCACCAATTGAGTCAGATTTAGTTTTCATAGTTGTAACGTCCCCGCCCCCCCACTTTCATCATCACACTTCGAAGGTTGCCACCCAAATTTACTATTTGCTTTCCAGTTAACACAAACAAATGGGTAGAAAATTTAATAGGTATAGTCTTAACAAATGTCAAGAATTGTGATGTGATTGCAAGAAAAAAAACCCAGCAGCATCTTCAAGGCAGGTGAAATTACCTATCTATCTAGCCCAGGAAGTGTCATCTGAAGCTTTGCATGTACCTCTGAGTCCTTGTGTTGGAGAGAAGTGGACCAGCTGGAGCGCAGTGTGAATCATCAAGCCTGCGAGGATGTTGTGGTTTAGGCCAAATCGGCTACTGGGGACCTTGGGGGACCCCAGATGGGACTGACAGATGCTTCCCTCTACCCCTCTTCAAAGAGAGAAACAGAGGAGGAAAAAGAGGCGAGTTTAGAAGGAACTAAACTACTTTAATGAAATATTGATAATAAAATAAAAAAGGAATAATGAAATATATACAAAACCGTATCAAGCTCCCGAGATGACAATCACAATACCGGCTGTCACTGGGGCAGTCCCAGGCTGGATTCAGTGATGGACGGGAACTGGATTCCGGATCTGCATTCAGGATCGGGATCAAAGGCAGACTAACAGAGTCCTCCTCAGACGTTGGCCATTGAAGGAAGAGAAGAGCTGACCCTTTGATCCCTCAGCTTTTATACCGAGCATGAGGCAGATGGGATGGAATACCCTGTTGGTCAGTTTTGGGTCACCTGTTCTGTCCACTCCTCCTTGCAGGTGGGACCCCACTATGCTTTTCCGCTTCCGACCCTCCAACGGGGCAAATAACAGAGTTGGTTGGCCTTGGTTGTTATAGCAATAAGTATAAGCAAGAGCCTCTCTGCATACCATGCCTGGGCATCAACTATAAACATAGGTCTTATCACCCTGAGAGAGTGAACATTGTCTGCACAATATGCTGTTAATTTCAGTTGTTAGAGAGGCCCAGCTAAGAAGCAAAGTTACTGACCAAAATTGGTTCTGTTTTACCTCAAGCCAGGACATTCCACCCCTTACCCACAGAGGAAAACCTGAAGGAACTCGTTATGTTTAACCTTAAACTAAAGAAAATGGAAGGAGGAACTTGAGCATTGGCTGCAGTGTGGAAGAGAATAATCTATTTGCCAAGTCCATTTGGGGTAAAAGAGGAAGCAACAGACTTGTATTTCTGCAAGAGAAGTAAATGTAATGAAGCACTGGACTTGATTCCCTGGGGAATAGGGACACTGGGGGTGTTTCAGAGCAGACTGGCAAACATGAATAACACAGGTCATTCATGATCCTGCACTGGGACCATAAAATTTGGGACGACACAAAAAATAGCACTTTTACCCTTTTTATTTTTCAATTATTTATTCTTGAGGAGAAGCATAGAAAAGTTTTCAATGGTCAGGATGGACAGAAGCAGCTGTTTCTCTCTCTCCCATTCCTTCCCCCTTCTCACTCGTTTTCTTTCCCATAAATTATCCCAGAAAAGGAAACATTTACTTTACTTTGTGAATCCTCATAAAGTTCAGGTAAAGTAAAAGCTGGGTCTGAATGACCCTTACTTTTGCAGGAGCAAGATTTTACAAATCAGATTTTTGTAAAATACATCCATTTTTAGACATCTGCCGATACAAGTGTATACTGAAGCTTCTGATTTTTTTCCCCACTTCATTCTCAGAACAGTGCAATGAAATAGCTGGTAGCAAAGGAAACTTTCTGGGGATTGGCATTCAGGTCAGGACACACACACACACACAGGTGTTTTCTATTTTCTTGGATGCTATCAATACTTCCCATATAGCCAGAGAAGTCATTTTATAAATAATGAAGGTATTTCTGCTGAAAAAGGATTTTTCAGAGTACATCACAAACTTTTTTACTAATCCTAAGAGTCACGGTACACCTGCAGGAACTTTTGAAACAATATCATAAGAAGATACAATGAGAGTGTAAAAGGAAAAGAAAAGAAAACTAATAAAGAAAGACTCAAAATATATTTTTGGAAGTATGTAATTTCATGAGATCTTCTCCAAGAAAAAGGATTTGAGATTTGAGTCAATTACAAGGTAGATCTGTAGAGCAGATGTAAAATCTCCTGGTCTTGCTCACATCAAAAACTAAGATACTCTTGACACACTGCTACCTAAAAAGTGAACATCCCATTTAGACCACAATTGCAAATGTATGAGTTGAAGACGCAGAGAGCAAACTCAATCCTTCTGAAGGGTTGTGCTGCTGGCTGTAGCTCATCCTGTGTTTCACCTGGGAAACACCACCAAGTGTTGCATTTTTTTTAATATCTAACCTCTGCATATGAAAATTGCTCATTTAATTTTACATGTAAGATGTGACCCTGGTCTTTTTTTAGTAAGGGACTGTTTGTCCCTTTAAAAAAGTCTTTCCTTTAAGTAGTCACAGTGTTGTACCTCAGTATGTTCTGTTTTCCTCAGGTACTGTTTATAATCAATACACCAAAGGGTGTCAGTACAGCAGAGGGAACGCAACATTTCCTGACATCATCTATTTATCTAACACAAAACTGGAAAGAATTTGAAGGCAACGACAACAATTTAGAGAGAAGGGTCTGGCCACCAGTTATGCATTGGCTATATTTGTCGATTCCTTAAGTCATCAGGAATCTCAGGCTCCTTATCCTGCCACTGTGCACAGCGTTGGGTTTGAGCTGCTCTTGTGCTACGTGTCTTTTTTCTCGTTGCGTTTGTTCTGAATACTGAAACATTTTAAAAAATACTAAAAAGAGCATGCAAGCATGCAACTAAACCCAAAAAATCAAGCATGCCACAGTAGGAGAAGAAAGCTTCTGGGGAGAGAAAGCAAAGCTGTGTGACAGATGGAAAGGTCTCAATGGATGAATGGTACTACTACAAATAAGTAGCAGGCAGCCAGAGGGAATCAAATAATGATTATAGAAGAAAAATGAGGGTTAAAAAACCGGGGTAAAAAATCTTTGGTACTGGCAGAAAACTCTAGAGTAGCAATGTACAATATTTTTTTAAGGGAGGTTTAATTATATACTCCCCACAAACAGGGAAATCAGTAAAGACAAAGAAGCTAGACAGCTGACAAGTGAGCCAGTGTGGACAGTATAAAAGGCTCAACATGTCCTTGGAGAGGAAGGAATGTACTCCAGGATTCGGTCTGGCATGCCCCCAAACCTGAACAGATTACTTTCTGACGATCAATACCTGTAACCACCAGAGGCCTGTTGCAGAGTTTAAAAAAAAAAAAAAAAAAAAAGGAAAAAAAAGAGAAAGAAAAAGTTCAACTTCAAAGAGACCTGGTCCCAAGCTCACATTTTATTTTTGCCACTGGGTGCTGAGGTAAGAGCTTTGGACAAGGCTCATTTTTCATCTCTTTATAGGGCTGTGGTTTGAATATGAAGTGCCGCAGCATGTTCTCAGGGCTTTGCTCCATCAGTTTCCTGTCCCAGAGAGGAACGCTCTCAAGATGACACTTGGTCCCTTTGACCAAAGCTGGTATCAGATCTTTCACAACAGCCTGATTAATAAGTCTCCTGTAGTATCCGTGACCTTTTATCCACCTATAAAGGAAAAAAATAAAATACTTATTGTTTTCTTCATTGAAGTCCTTTTTTCTTTGGAGAGAGCTAGAAAAGCCAAAAAGGTTCTTTGTTTTACTTGAAATGTCACTGGTCAGCAGTCATGTCCAAATGCAGTGTAGCTATTTTGCAGAACAGTAGACACATTTTCATGTACTGTTTTATACATCAATAGAAATTAAACCTAAGATTTTTCCCCACAATATTATTTAATCACAGAGATGTTAAAAAAAATGCTTTTAGATATTACTATGAGTACGAAGGAATAATTCATACATGTTTCTGAAGTCACAGAGAGTTCTGCCCAATTTGATGTCTCCTATTACAATTCTGCCTTTCCCTCGCTCACATTTTAGCTTAATTTTCTTTTGTCTTTCTCCCATTCATTTTTCAAATACTGAAAGGTAGTGCACATTTTCCAGGAAGCACTGATGGGATTTATTTTTTTGCCCATCTAACTTAAGTTGCTGAAAATGACCTACCTGAATAAGGAAAAACAAGACAGAGAGGATCAGAAAATCTAAGCAGCTTTTTAAGGAAACAGCCAAAAAGAAAAAGAAAAAAAAAGAGAGAAAAAAAAAAAAAAAGAAGGAAAGAACTGTATTATTAATAGCAAACTCCAGGATGATGGATGAAAAGAACAACAATATCCTTTAATCATAAAGCACTAACATTCCAGCAGTGCTGGTAAGTGAGTGGAGCAGTGAAACCATTTGAGACTTAAACAGATGGATTAGGAAAGGTTCCACTGTGGGTTCCTGGACAGATTTCAAAACAGCAGCCTGATTAACTAATGCACAAAAAGCAAGTGATTCTTCCAATCAATAAGCTTTTATGTAAGCATATTTGAGTTATAATATTTAAACACAGCAGACAAGTGGGGAATCAGGAATTCCTCACGCTGGGCTAACAAAGCAGTAAGTTTTACTTGAATCTGGAGATCTCTTTTTTTCCAGCAACTCTCAAAGGGGTTTTATAGCTAATGTTGTCACCACATGTTCATCAATATATTAACAGCTCCTGACGGTTTTGTGAAAATGATGGTGAGTTCCAAGTCAAAGAGCCGCTATTTTTTTACAAATATTTTTTTAAATAGTGTTTTAGGGAGCAGTTAACTAGATTTTCACTGAATGATGGAAACTACACATAAAAATTGACTAGCTTTCCTAGTGAGCACACTTTCACAAATAATTAAAGAGGGATTGCAATCAAAACCCCACGTCATAGGGAAATAGCAAATGGCAATCATTTTACATCAATATTTTTATATGTGTTTATTTCAAAATATCTTTTAAAACCATTTAAAAGAGGTTAAAATTTCTAAGGAATTATTGTCAATGAATTAAATGTCTCTTTCTCTCTCTTAAGCGCCCAGAGTTGCAGATAAAAGTATGATATTTTATAAAGGTTTCTAAAAGTGACCTAAAATAGATCTTTCTATGAGACGGTGTTATTATAAGGTCTAATATCTTGTAATGTTCCAACAACAGAAACAGGCACCAAAAGGGAGGATTTCTGACTTCTGTATGATACTTGGACTTCTGGGCCATGCTCTCTAATACTCCATTTATATCAGAATTAAGAAAGGTGCTGATTTATACTGATTAACTATCTAGGTTTCCCTTTCCAGCTGAGATCCGGCTACAAGAAAATTGACCTTTAGCCTGACACTTATCCAGACAGGAATTTTGCTTATTTTGCATCATGTAATATTCTTTAGGAAATACTTTGTCCTGGTTTGAAGTAAGACAGAACCAATTTTCTGTTCAGTAATTTTACTTTGCAGCTAAGCCTCTTCTAACTAACTGAACTCTCTGAAATTAACGGTGTATTTTTAAGACAGTAGTCTGCTTCCAGAGTGATAAGACCTGATTGTTTATAATTTATACCAAGGAGCAGTATGCAGAGAGGCTCCTGTTTATACTTACTGCTATAACAGCCAAGGGCAGCTCACTTTATTATTTGCCCCGTTGGAGGGTCAGAAGCAGAAAAGCGTAGAAGGGTCCCACCTGCAGGAAGGACCAGAGAGGACAGGTGACCCAAAACTGACCAACAGGGTATTCCATCCCATCTGCCTCATGCTCGGCATAAAAGCTGAGGAATCAGAGGGTCAGCGCTCTTTTCTTCAATGGCCAGTGTCCAAGGAGGACTCTGTCTGTTCATCTGCCTTTGATCCTGATCCTGAATCCAGATCTGGAATCCAGTTCCCATCCGTCACTGAGTCTATTCTGGGACTTTCCCAGTGCCTGCCGGTGATGTGATCATCATTCTGGGAGCTCGATACTGGTTTTGTATATATTGTGCATATATTTCATTATTTTCTTTTTATTATTTTATTATTACTTTAATTAAAGTAGTTTATTTTTTTTTTAAACTCATAAGTCTCTTTTCTCTCTCATCCTTCTCTATGCCCAAACCATAACATACGTCTATAACAGTTCTGAGTTTTCACATTTCTGAGTACTTAGTAGGTTATCAGCAGTAGTCCTTTTAAGATAAACAAATAAGCAGAAGACAACTCAGACAGTGAGAAGGTACATAGTAAAAGCATTTTATTGTATGAACCTGTGATATCACAGGACTCTTCATGGCTGTCACCAAATTATATCTGAATGTAAAAAAAAGGAAAAAAAGAAAGTTACATTTAACTTAAACAAAATGGAACCAACAGAATACTGTGGGAGTATGGACTGAATATGAACCTCCGCTTAGCTTAGCTAACCCATGAACCCAAATGGAGTTTCAAGAGATTAATAAAGAAAATGATTAGTTCAGGATCAACACGCACATTTGAAGAAGACATGCTTAGAGCCTCATAACTCAGTCAGATCAAAACAGCTTTTAACAGGACTAATGAAAGACACATCTGGAGTTTAAGGACTATGCTGTTACAAAATCTGAACTGCTTTCTACTCTGTAAATTTGCCCCAAGGTTAGAGCAAATTTTCATGAGGAAATATCTCACTATCAACAGTTTTTGAAAATGACCAAGGAAATTCAACAGATCCTCTTCAAGGTTCATGCCATTTTCATCCCCAAACCCGTAATATTTGACCAAGTAAGAAAGAATTTTTTCAGTTTTTCAAAACACTTCAGAATCAAATGTCTCCTTTAGTTATAAATATGCCCTGCATTTTGCCAGTGTACAAAGCAGTCATTACATGTGTAGTATTTGTCAGTGGTATCTTGCCTGCTAGAGGCCAGTTTGTAATTGCTTGTTGTGATGTCCCAAGGACTTCATTCTGACTTGGAGTATTAGACTACTGTGGTGTTGGGACTGTGCCTCTTTCCATCAAAGAGTTTGGACTTCAAGACCTACAGAGTTGCTGGCTTTCCTGCCTCACCTTTAAATCACCCAGATAGATCCTCTCCTTAGTGCATGTGTAGGTCTGAATACATGTATACATTTGCCTTGAGGTTTACAATGGAAATGTTCTTCATAAATTGGAAAAAGATATTGGGGGATAAAATGCCTTACAGCCCCAAAACCAGTAATAAGTCTATTAGTCTACACTATCAGGACAGTTCTTTCAGTCCCTGGGGTATGACACTCACAGCATAAAATGTCACTGTCAGAGTGACTAAACAGTTGACAGAAGCACATAGTAAACGCATAGTATTCCATAAAAACCTGTGAAGGCAGCAGAGAGATCCTTCCAAATTCCTGAAAAGGTTCTTCACCTTTCTCAAACTAAAACCCTCTTTTTCCTTCTCAGTATGCATATCTGTCGTAACCCCAAAGCCTTTCTTCTTTTTCTCTTCACTAGTCTGAACTTCAGTCTGGGGGAGGAGGAGGAGGGTGATAAGAAGTCCCATTCATGCCTTTCTTCTGGGCCAGGATGTCACTAACTCAATCACCACCATCAGCATACACAGCATGTAACGTTTGGAGCAATGGCAGCATAAATTCTCTCTGCTTTTTCTAGTTATTCAAATTCTTTGACATTTTGTGACGATCTGAGGGCATGTTTACAAGCAGTAAAAATACACTGATGTCATGAATAGACTACAACCCAGATGCTATAATTCAACTTCAGCTGCCAATTACTGCTATTTTGAATACAAACAAATCTGAAAGTAAAAACATTAAATTAGAGACATAAAATGCATTAAGCAGAATATTTTGAAGTATTATCCTATTTCTATTTTAAGGGCCACTACAGATTCTAGCAAAGGAAAGAGTTCTTGCCACAATTAAAACAGTAAATAGTATTGTACTCTGTGTAGCTCCTAGGAGTTCAGTCCCCCACAGTTATCTGTGGGATGCCTCACACTTCTGCAGTAGGGCAGCTCAAAATTTTAACCTCTTACTGTAAAAATTAACCTGTTTTTTCTAATGCATTTTGAACTCTATTCACAGAAGCTCACACTACATGAAATTCACAGGCCCCCACAGAGGTAAAATAATTCTCCCTTTTGGTGCACCACTGAGGAATGCTAAAAATAGTTGAACATACCAGGGAAAAAAAAAAATCTCTTTTGGGGCCCACAGTGTCTTTGCCTCACAAGAAAGAAGAAAATATATATGCCTATATTTGCACAATAACATCAGTTTCCCGTGTACTTCTCTTGGTTTGAGGTAAAACAGACCAATTTTCTATTCAGTAATTTTACTTTGCAGCTAAGCCTCTTCTAACTAACTGAACTCCCTGAAATTCACAGTGTATTGTCCAGACACTGTTCGCTCCCAGAGAGATAAGACCTGATTGTTTCTAATTTATGCCAAGGGATCATATCCAGAGAGACTCGCTTTCCCTCTCTCCCTCCTCTCCTTGAGAGGTAGGGGACAGCATCTGTCGTTTATTTCGGTGGCCAGTACGGCCCAAACCAGGACAACACTATACTAAATAGTTACATAGTCTACATTCTGAAGAATCCTGAATCTCAAACCTGCCTAATTATTGTATTTCCCGTCTATTCCAAATGTAGAAGAACGGCGCATTAATTTCAATTGCTGAGTAACTAATAGCAGTTGTTACTTCCATTTACTGTGAAAACATATTAAATACCGACACGTGTAAGAAGCATATAATTTTGTGTGATCTGTACAGATACATGTGCACATATCTAAATACAGATGCACTTATATGCAGATGTGCGTGTGAACTTTTTTGCTGTGAACAAAAAAAATTCCCTCGTTGCCATCTGTGTCTTGTCTGACTTCAGCAGGTGGTTTAGCTGGGTGGAGGCCTGCATCCGCGGCGTAATGCTTACACAGAGAGCTTGGATTGACTCGAACCTGAGACAATTGCAGGAGAGAGGTTTTTCATTAAATGCCTGCTGATTAGCCCTAAAAGTGACACTGGTGACCTTGGAGAGAGAACTAGGTGTTTACTTCACTAGGAGCATTAAAGATAAGAAACCGTTGCAGTCCTGATGTGCATATATACGGATCTCAACGTTTTGCTCTACTCTCTTCTGAGTTATTTTTAGGAATATTTTTAAGTAAAATGTTGCAGCGATAAGACCAGATATAGTGCATTTCATCTTAAACCATACCTGTATACTAGAATATATGGGAAAGGCATTGAATGACACTTTTCTAAACAACACAACAAATTTACCTGAAGTCAAATAAAGGAGGTGTATGTTCATTACCGGCTGTGGTGAATTTCTTTCTGGATGCTGTGTGCTTTAACAGCACTCTATTCCTGCCTATATGCCTCTCTGAGTGAAAATAGTTTTATTAGATGTTGCAGCAGCCTTCAGATTGTATCCACACAAACAAACAAGTCACTACTTAGTGCCAAAACATTTGTATAGGTACTGAACAATCATCATTAAAGGAGTCAACATTAAGCATCCAGAAATAGTTAACACAGAAGCGTTTAGGTAGCTACAGATTTCTCATTGTCTAAAAAAGAAAGGAGATTTTGTAACAGTTTTTCATCGTTTCTGTATGTAGATGAAAAATAAATATTTTTTTTTTCCTATTTAATGAAAGCAGTGTGACTATACATAAGATACGATCAACTTATCTTTGAAAATAGGATATTTAGGAGTGGAAATGCTGAAATGTCCTTAAACCGGTGATATTAATTATTACCCTGAATTAAGAACAAATGTAAATGACAACCCAAGTTAGATACTACATCTAAATGTAGCACACATTTTAACATTCATTATATATGAGAGTAATAGTATTTTTGTCCACGCGAATGTTCTTATTGCAAATGTAGTGAACACGGTACTGTAATGAGATATGTAGGTCATATCATGGTGAAAGACTCTGTAAGGTTTAGCCACTTGATGCATTTGCAGGTGTGAAACATCTCAAAGGCTCCATTCTGACTAGATGAATTTCAAATTCAGTGACAAGCACTAACATGCCCTGTGCAGCACTGGGTGTTGAACACACAAAGATATTTATAAATTCCACTTCATGCTTTTAATATTAGGGTAATTAGTTTGCTCTTTCCTTTGCATTTGTCATATTTGTTTCATGTAGCACAAGAGATTGCCATTTCAAAGTATCCATGTTTCCTCGGCTTAAGGGAAAAAAGAACTTATGTTTTCTACCCATAGTACATCTGTCCCCTAGCCTCTGAGTTCACTGTAACCTCTAAATCATGAGGCCATGGATAAATTTTTGCTTAGCTTACCCTTTCTACAACCTTCTGTTTTTCATAACCTTCATTTTTTGATTTTTGCACCAAAATCAACCTTAACTCAGAGGACAGATTTTAATACCATGTCTAGGATTTGCCTGCTTCTGTAGCCAACAGTCCAGTGGTCAACAGAGAAACTTGCTGGGCATGGCCTGTGCCTTTGATCCCCCAGGCCTTACCAGCCCTTCACCTCCTTTTGGACATACCAACTGGAGACAACCTAGAGCACGAGCCCACAGCAGGGTTCAAGCCACTGCGTTTGTCACAAGATACCTTCACTCTGTCTCAGTGCTCCACTTTTCTGCACCTTAATCTGATCCTCCTCCTAAAAAGAGTCTAGAGTTACTCAAGTCTGAATGACATTCCTAATCCACCAGTAGGTAGGGCTGAACCACAGCTCAAGGCTTGCCTTATCCCTTAGTCCAGAAATGAAGCTTGATATCTGGCTCGGAAGATCCTGTGCTTTATCCAGGCCATCAAGTCAGCCTCAAAACCATGCAAGTTAATTGGAAGCATTAAACTGAGAAGGATTCTTAATCAAGCCATGACCGCTATTAGCAACTGAGTACTGGGGCAAAAGGTGGATAATAATTTTTTACTACACATAATGATTGTCTTAAATTTGCACATTAGACAAATCCTCAAACAGTGCATGGGGTCACCAGAAATCCTGATCTGAGGTTCAGCA
>NW_009649228.1:2245910-2287904 GCF_000708025.1 Charadrius vociferus | reverse complement strand
AGCAGTTGCACAAATACACACACAGCTTACGTGAACCAGAAAGATGAAACCTGTCCAAGATCCTAAAAGCTCCCAAAGCGACATGCAGCTTTAATGTGAGCAACTGTAAGATGATTTATTTTTTTCAGATCAAATACACAAAGTTCTGGATGTAATTCTGTTAAGCAGTTTTACATCTTGCCACTAGGACTTTTTTTTTTCCCTCTGTGTTAAGCTTTAATATCCTTTCAAATGCATTAATGTGTCCCTGGAACAGACGCTTAGAGACTCCTGCATGCTTTGAATATTTCCACTTGAAAAACGGCTTTCAATACTTACTGAGACTTTACGTACCACCTCTCTGGCACCAGAGCTTGTAAAACACTAAGGGAAACGGCTCTTTGCCCAAAAACATGTCCAACAAGCAAAATCTTGCTTCAGGTCATCCCACAGCCAGAAAAAAAAAAGAAAAGTGGGACCATATAAACCAGCTCTTGGAGATTTATGCAAATATTTGCTTCCCTTTCAGTCGGTTCACATCTCAGGGGCTTGCCTTTGAATTTCAGGTGTGAACAATTCCTGTGCTCCAAAGAGCAGCTGGGGCAAACACAGTAAGCTTCAACCAGTTCCTTTTGAGAAGCTTTGTGTCTGCTCCACTTCTTTTTGTCTTTAAATGCCATAGTGCAGCCCAATATAATGGTGGGAGTTCATGCATTAGAAGGATAAATTTGAAACAAAAAAGGTACGATTTTTAGCAAAAGGTTCAATACACAATGTCTGAATTTCAAGTCTGAGAATAAGCCTAACAAGTCTTGTGTGCTTCCATTTTTATTGCAAAGAATTTGCACATGAAATAGCTGATTAAAACTGCATGTTATCACCCTATAACTACTCATCGTAGTCTAGCAGGGCTGAAAAAAATTTCACTAGTGTTATTATTTCAAAAAACAATTTAGTTTGAAATTTGATATGCTGGACATCTCTCAAAGCTTGGTTGAGCAACTTTGGTTAGATATCCAGGTGCTTGTCAATTGGCTTTTATCTTGGAAAGACACACTGGAAGAAAGTCTGGAAAATTAGTCTTGGGTGCAACAACAAATGCCCTCTAATGTTCTGATCGTATTGCTGTACCAGCACACAAGCACAGAATTATCCCACTCTCTGCATGGTTCTCAGGAGCACTTTCAAAATGAGTTCTTTCTTTCATACCAGCACGGAAGCTGTTTGGTAAATTCCTTTTACAGATCTATTGACATTCATGCTTTTAAAATAATAACTTTATGGACACTCCAGGTAATGAAACAGAGTTCATGGCAAAATGTAACTGACCATCTACTTACTTGTGGGTCTGAGGAGGACTTTACACAGAAGCTAGCACAATGGAAAAGCAATGTGCAGGGAGAATGTGAGGAGTGATTTGTTATGTAAACCTGACAAAACTCAGTGGGGAATTTTGTAGTTTGATGAAAACAAAGATTAAAGCTAATAATAATGAACAAAATGATAGTAGTATAAAGAAGCCGCTAGAACACCACAGCATGTGGTTTAAAGTGCAATAAAGCATGTTATCCCATGAAGCCACCCCCAAAAAATAAAGAAAAAAAGTTTGCATGCACAGACTAGTCTTTTTCTAGGTTGGGAAACCTCTTTGTTGCTGAGGGCTAAGAAAAAATTCTAAAAAGTCTTGGCAGACCACACAATAATGCGCATCTAAACATGCACTACAGCACACAGCATAAGGAACAAAGAGGAGAAAATAGGGGTGTGCATGCAGTTGCAGGGATAGGAATTTCCTGGGATCACATGGATGTTGTGGGATAGCTTGCACAACTGCAGTGCCACAATGGGTGGATACCAGCTCTTCAGGAGGGACAAACCAGGATGGAAAGGAGGGGGAGTTTCCCTCCATACGAGAGCACAGCAGGGATGCAGGGAGCTATGCCTAGGGATGAGTGATGAGCCAGCTGAGACTTTATGGGTCAGGAGTAGCATGCAGACCGAGATGAGTAATGTTGCACTGACTGCCTGCTACAGACAACCTGATCGGGGAAACAGGTGGAAGAAGCAACTTGAGGGACAACACAGTGTGGCACAAGTAATCCAGCAGGTTTTCATAATACTTTCATAATATATGTGGTCAAAGAGCTGATAAAGGGAGATGTTCTGTTGAATCTCTTACTTACAGATGAGGAAGAACTGGTCAGGAATCTGAAGGTGTAAAAGTCAAGTGATGCCTTGGTGCAGCAACCATGAGATAGTGGAGTTCAGGATCCTGATGGGAGGGAACAAGGCAAAAAAGCAAGATTGTAACCCTGGGTTTCAGGTGAGGAGAGTCTGGCATCTTCAGGGACCTGTTTGTAACAATCCTATGGGACACAGCCTTGGAGAGAGATGGGTCCAAGAGCCCTGGTTGATTCTCAAAGATCACCTCCTCCAAGCTCAAGAATTAGTGCTGCAACCCAATCAGTGCAGCAGTCAAACAAAGATATCAGGAGGTTCGCATGGATGAACAAGGAGGCCCTGACTAAGGTCAAATGTGAGACGGAAGCCTGCAAGAGGTAGAAGCAGGGACAAGTGAGCCACAAAGAATATGGAGACGCTGTCCAAGCAATTAGTGCATGGGTTTAGGAAAGCCAAAGCCCATCTGAAGTAGAATCTGGAGAGGGGCATAAAAGGCAACAAGAAGGGCTTCTACAGATATATTGGCAGCAAAAGCAAGATAACAGAAAATTTGGGACTGGTGCTGAACAAAGCAGTGAACCTAGTGACAAAGGACACAGAGAAGGCCAAGGTACTCAATGACTTCTTAGTCTCCAGTTTAACTGGTGACATTTGCCCTCAGAAATACCAAGTCTCTGAGACTGGTGGGAACCTAGAGCAAGGAAGACTGACCCTTGGTGGAGGAGAATGACTAGGGATCATGTAAAGAAGCAGGACATACACAAGTGCTGAAAGACCTGGGCAATGTCATTGTGAGGCCACCCGTGATTATCTCTGAAAAGTCATGGCAACTAGGGGAGGTTCCTGAGGACTGGAAGAAAATAACTGTCACTCCTATCCTCAAGAAGGGCAAGAAGGAGGGTGTGGGGAACTATAAGTCAGTCAGCTTCACCTCAGTCCCTGAGGCAAAACCAAAAACCAACAAAAGAACCCAGAGAAATTGATTATGGAAACCATTTCCAAATGTATAAAGGATAGGACAGTAATTGGAAGTAGTCAGCATGGATTTATGGAATGGAAATCTTATCTGAAGAACCTTGGAGACCAGAACATCTCTGGAAGTGTATGGAATAATTATTAAAATGATCAAAAATACAGCACTGTTTGCACATTAAGGTAAGGTATGAAATCAAAAGGTTTCTAGGGTAGAATCCAGCCGCAGTTGGTGTGCACAGAATCCACTACATCTGCGATTCCCTGTACAATATTGCTTGCAAAGCAATATGAGGGGTGGAGTGGGGTGGAGATTCTACAGCCAAGCCCTGTGATAATACAGCAGATATGCAAACAAGATCGTCCTATGGAACTGATAAGCTGCATACTTACTACACTGAGCCAACAGTTTGTCAAATTTTGATGAAATGCTGTCCTTTGTATGAACTTTGCTCATTGTAATGTCATTATAATACCTAAACACACCTCCATCCCAAAGGCTACCCACCTCCAAGGTGCGACCACTCCTCCTTGAGTCTGCGCCCTGAATTTATCGTAAACTATACCTTTAAATGTGAGGCGAGAGAATTTTACACCAATCATAATAAAGGTATTTATGACTAGAGTCACTCAAATTCCCCCTTGAAGGTAAAAAATAGTATAAAAATAGCCCAAGAAAGGGGGAATATCAGGGAAGACACCATCATGAACAAGTCAAGGAGGAATCCATCAAAGACTGCCTTTGACTTCTGGGACCAGTCGACGGGCTGAGCCTTTCTTCCCCCCCATAGGGATGCCTTTGGGTAAGACTTAGACTATACCAAGTGCTTTCTCTAGAAACTTAGAAATCTCTCTAGAGAGTCTCTTTCCTACATTTATAGCCAGTCTGTATTGTTTATAACTTTGTCGCATGTTTTTTATAATTAACAATACTTTTATTTGCATGTACTTTGCAGACAGTGTATTTATCACCATCCACCCATAAAAACCTATATCTGTTGCTTAAATAAACCACACTGTTTAAGTAGCTAGTCATTTCAGTTTCTCATTGAACGTAACCAAAGAGTGGCCGTGCTGGTTCATGAGCACGACCAGACTGAAGGTGCAGTCCACTATTAGTGTATCTGGAATCATAACAGTTTAATATATTAAATGCGGCTGGACCAATAGTGGTGAATTGGGCATCACTCAGAAATTAAACCTAGCCACACCTAACTTCCCACCTTGGTGAGGAGTGTTACAACTTTGCCTCTTAATGCAACAAAGTGCCATCCTGTTATTTTCTGATTCTGTAAATTTACTGAATAATAATGGGGAAGAATCTTTCCACAGGTCATACGAAATTAAAGCATCCAACTCATGCTGCTAAGGAATGGTTTCCTATTCCTGGCTTTAAAGTACAGGAAAATTGGTAACGTCTTGCATTTATACTATATGGTGGTTTTCTTTGGTGGATAGCACAAGTAAGCAAAAGATTAAGGCTGTATCACTTTACGCAGGAAGGACTGTAAACGTCTTCTGTCAAGTTCCTCTGAAGAAGAGCAGCACCTACCTCCCTGATGAAGTCCATCAATTCAGCATGCTGGATGTGGCTTTGATGGAAGAAGACTGGTAGGTCTGGCTGCTCCCTGCCTTGAAGTCATTGTGCTTTGGAAATGCATGTGTTTGGTGAGCAGCGCTAGGTGCCTATGACTGAAGAGAGATGCGCAGGAATCAAGGACGAGGGACTTTGCATTCTATGCTGACCATGAAAAAATGCTCAAAGTGTGGACTAGAATAAAGTGCTGAAGACAAACACTTCTACTTGATAGTTTTTGCTGTGTAGAGGCAAGTCGAAGGAGCTTATGCAGTAACTAAGGACAAACTAACTCTGAGAATGAAGAGCAGAGATGAAAGTTTGTAATATATATCACCAACAAATCAACATATTGAGCAAATATAGCTATAAATTTCTTAAGGAGAAAAACCATACTTTTTTCTTTAAGTTACATTATACTTCATGTTTTCTTGTGACATCTATTTTTAACTCCACTGTACTCTAAAGACAAGATTTTATAATGGTCTAAATTAGTCTATGGTGATTACCCACATTGTGCAATTTACTACTATTTTATTAATGCAAGATTAAAGATAATACTTTATTGGAAGAGGTAACAGCAGAATTAACCTCTATTTACCTTGACATAATAAAGATTTAATAAAACATGGGAAAACGTCAATGAACAGCATAATTATTCTAACATGAAATTTAAATGTAACTTAATTCTGTATTCTGCATGTTTAATGCTTTAAGATTAGTCATCATTGTTCTTTTCTCCCCTCTTCCAGTGCATATTTAAAAGTATTTCAAGCAGCCTCAGACAACTTGCTTATTAAATGTATCCTAATTTATTTTCAAATTCAGAAACATTAAACCAAAAAAACCAACTGTTTTTTGAAAGCAATTCACCAACCCCCTGCAACCAATATATATCTCCATATCTCACCCTTGTCCAAATTTTTTACTGTTGAATCAAAGAAGATTCTTGTTTGGTTTATATCCTGCGGTTTTATTACATCAGACAGGCATCAAAGGGGCAGAACACATAGGATTGAAAAATAACACAGCTGCACTTTGCAATGGAGTGTTCTGTATCTGGCCGTGTTTTGTTGTTCATGTAATACTTTTCAATAAACAAAGATGTCAATCAACTTTCTTTGCAGCACATCACATTTCAGATTTAAACCACTTCAGACACAGAGCTGCCCCAAGCTCACGCGTTTAACAGATAAAAATTCAGCTTTCTGTCAAGGCAGAATACAGTATTGATTGTAGACTGCATTTAGGCTGGTGTCTGTTGGAGCTATATTACTTTCAAACTCATACAAAGTCCACTATAGAGACATAATGCAAAATGTGTTTCTTTTCTAGTGTAAATTTTTTTTAACGTTCTGCATTGATTAGTGGCAATTTCTAAATAAATGACAAAAACGCAGTCAGGGCTAGAGTCTATCCAGAAATCAGCGATGGGGGGAGTTACAGAAACACGATAGTAATCATGAAAACTTTGATCACTTGATTTGATTCTAGTGCTTTGTAAATTAGCATAATTATTCAAACATGCTTCATTAAAAATCACAACTGTATGAGTCCTTCAGTTTAATGATCCAAGAACATACAGAATGAGCTAAGCTTTAAATAAATACATCAACTTTGTACTAGATGGCCACGTCGGAGACTGGCGGGTTATTTGTTTTAAAAAAAAATACTGAATGCACTGCTGTTCCTTGCACAGTGGAAGAGACTGATGACTTGCTAAAAGGTGCAGTGTGGTAGCTAGTATATTTTTCTGTTTATCCTCACATCCACCTGAACTTCTCTTGGGATCCCAGAAGGTTAGATACTATGTCACTCCTAAGCTACTGGGAGATTGGCATAAAATCCCAGTAAATCTCCAACTAATTACATTTGAACTGTAGGTGTCACAGTTGATTTTGACCTTTAAAGGTTGGCAGAAGTTTGACAGTCCTTAAAGTGGCCCCACACTCTCCAATACTTGTTCTATCAAAATTAAAAGGAATGAATAGGCTGCAGAAATTAAATGTGTATAACAAAGTGAGTAAAGTACCTTGTTTATTAATCCACAATGTCCCAGAAAAATCAAAGAAATATACTTATCCATGGCAACCAAAATCATCAAGAACGTGCTGACATTCCCCTATAACTGTAGCTGACAAAACACCAGTTGGCAACATTGAAGGGTTAAGAGAAACTTAACAAATTTGACAGAGGAAAAGGAAAACAAATTCCAAGTTAAGTTGTCACTCTCTGCTTAATTCCCTATATATACATGGAGTTGTGGCAGGGCAGCTCTTGTGTGTTGCTGTGAGTCAGGTTCCTGTTAGATTGTTAGCCTTAACCTGGCTGTTTAGTTTGGGACTTTGCTTTTCTATAGTATTGGGTAATTGAGAACCAACATTTTACTCACCCATAACAATTACCTCTGCTATGAAATAACATTTTACAATCCACCACTTCCACAAAAAAAAAATAAAAAAATAAAAATAATCAGTTGCCCAGAAAAATGGTGTGTGAAATCTCTCACCGCTGGCTTTCCAGCCGTGATTGAAAATGCCCTACTGTCCACACTGTGACAGTCCCAGCTGTCATCCAAGCCTGGATGACAAACTGAAACAAAGCCATGTGTCAGCAATACCAATAGCTGGCAGAGAAACCTTTCTGTTTTAAAAATTCTAAGAGAAATTTGCAAGTAAAAAAATGAAGAATATTAACTCCCTTACATTAAAAAACTTGGCCCTATGGGTCCACAAACATTGATTTAAATGAAAATGCTAAAATAATTTTGACAGAAAATGATGTGGTTTCTGAGAAAGTTAATTATCTCTTATAAATGCCTGCAATTCAGAAATCATCATCTTTTATTATGTTTCTGCAATTTTTGGATGGTGTTTTCATATAACTGTGGTGGACTAAACATTTCTTAACCCAGATTTGAATCTCAGTGACAGACTATGAAGATTATGTGTTTCATACCATCTACATGTTGTTAGCTATTATTTGCAGAGAGGCAGTTCTCTGGAAAACTTCTGCGCTGAATGTTCTCTTTCAACATCCAGAATTTTGTAGTGTAGTGGTGAAAGACAGATGACTGCAAACTCCTGAATTGTGTGGGAGAAAGGATTCTGCAAATGCTCCTGCACAGTCTGGTATTGTTTGCTGCTCCTTAGGGCGGAGAAAGCTTCATGTTTACCAGGTCACTAAGAAAAAGAAGTTGAGGATAAAAGAATGGGCTTGCTTTGTTTTATCAACAAGAGGGTCAAAACTCTTAGAGTTGCAAATAAGGGAAATTAATTTCAAAAGAAAGGCCAAAAATAAGAAAGAACCTCTCTAAATAGATTTATCAGTTGAGGGCTATGCTAATCATTTCACCATCCCAGCTACCCTGTGGTGCTGCCACAAGAATTTACGGCACAAGGCAGGACTGGCATGCTCTGGAGAGACCTTGGTGCTATGTACACTCTCTTCTTTTTAAAGGAGGCCACCCAAGCACTCTCCATCCCTTTGGAAAGTGGGAAAATATTAAGAAATGAGAATACCGAGTACATTGTCTTTCCTCCTCCATGCTGTAATTTCTAACCCCTTCTTTTCCTGGCACTGAGAATCATCAAGCATTATAACATCGAATGGCAATGCAGAGGATTAGAGCATTTCCCACCACCCTGCCCCAACCCAATTAACCTCTTTTAATTAATATTTCTGCTGTGTTGCTTAATTTGCACTTCTTATGCTGGCTTCTCATGGCTTCTTTTTTTCACCCTTTTGAAGACACACAGGTAAAATTTGTTAGCAACAATCTTTGGAAAACAATACTTTTGAAATCATAATTTTGAGATTATAATGGTTACTCTGGCACAAATTTAGCGTAAAGACACACATGATATAATCAATGGAGAAATTCCCAATGAGGAGCTTAAATTCAGTGGCATGCGTCCATATGTATCCAGTTTATTTAGGGAGATCCTATTGGGAACCCTATCACAGGGCTACAAAATTAGAAAAAATGGCCCTATAAAATTATAAGTCCCTTCTTACTGTCATACCGATGTAAGAGGGTTTTCAGTTTTTTAGTCTTTGAGCAAGATTTTCTTACAGTAACGCAATACTATTTTTTCTGCTGACCACAGAGACAACATACTTGTTGATGCAGAAACCCCAGATCAAATGATAGCTGAGAGACTATTTTAAATTTATGTAGCCTGGATTTTCAGCCTACAGGTCATTCAAGCTCAACATTTCATTAATGAAAGGCTGTCAATATTTCCCTGATATTGCCACAGGTTGACATATGGCATTATTCCAGTGTAAGATTTTCACACATTAGTGACTAGGAAATCAAGTATATTCCTCAGGACACCTGAGGTATGATTAATTTTCTAATAGTCTTTGTGTATCAGTTTGAGAGGAAGGGAGATCTTGTACCAGGGAGGAAAGAAAGTGGCAACACTAGAAAGATGACAGCCTTGGCTTCTTGCCTGGAACGCTGACTTGGCCAGTTGCCCCACACAGAAACCTTTACCATCTTACAGCCCAAATAACATGCCAGCAGCAAGGCAGCAGCTTGTAATGTACCTTGAGCAGAAATAATGGCAACATCGAAAAAATTCCATGAAACCCTCTGTGAGAAATAGGAAGTAGTGCTAAGGGTAAAATAAAGGCGAACCTGCTCCGTCTATTGGGTTAGGACTGGGGGCCTATCAACATTTTTTGAAGGTTAAAGTAAAGTTAGGAAAAAAAAAATACAGTACCGAAGATTTGATAGAGGAAGCAGATGCTCAGGGATGTCCAGTTCTAATACCCCTTCACTAAATTGAGTATTAAGGCAAACTTTCATAGGTATGAAATGAAGACAGCTGGACAGCTTTGGCATCTGAACAGGTTCAGGTCTGCTTATCATCAGGCGAGCACGGAAATCATAGCAATGGGGGAACGGTTGTCAGTGAGTTTGTCATTACTGAGCCATGCAGACCCTCCAGTCTAGAGTAGCTGTTCTTGTCATAGAGTAACTGCCTATGTTAATAGAATAAAACAGATCAACCACACACAAACTGGCAGACTGAAGGAGCAATTAAGCCACTTTCAGGTCTCAGGCTTTGCAAAAAAAGCCTTATAAACTTACTTGTTTCCCGTTTCCCTACGTTGTTGTGTATTTTTGAGGCATCTGCAATGAAAGAACCAAACTGTTAAAACAATTTAAATGTAAAATTTATAAAATCATTTTCTTGCTGACTAAGCATATATCGAGCAGCACCACTGCTGACACGCAACAGTTGTGTTTTAAGCCCTAAAATACCAAGATTTGTAATGGAAATGCTGACAAGACCACTAACCACTGCAGATCTGGCAGTGCTGATACAATAAACATAAGTTAAGCAGTTCTGGCCTTGCACACAAATTAGACTGTCTAATGTACGAAAGTCCGCTACGTCCATCTGAAATGAACTGCATTATCAGAAAGTTGGTTTGGGGTGCTAAGCATGGGAATGATGAAAATGAATGTCAAAGACAGCCCACCCAACACATTAATTTCCAGTTTCAGGGAGACGGGCTGTGCGCAGTGAGACAGACAGAGAGAGACACAGGGAAACGAGCCCTAGCGTTACAAATCTACAACACATATTTAACTCATCACATCTCTTACACTATTTTTCAGTCTTTGTCAAAGTTGTATAGGCAATATTTTTATATCCCTGTTTATTTATTAGCCTTGTTGCAGAGCAAATCTTTGCTCATGGTAGGAAGAACACCGCTGGCCCTTTCTGTAACGTTTATCCCATTCACTATGGGATCAAGATTGCTGAGCCACCAGCGAAGCTGAAACCAATGACTTTAAATGCAGAATATTGACAAAGAGAAACCCAGCTCTGTGTGAGTGGAAAAGCACGCTCTGGAAAGCAAGGTGTCTGTAAGATCAGCCATTACAGACTCTAAGATTACTCTGGTGAAAATAACAGAAAAGTACTTCTAAGTGCTCTTTGCCAGCAGTGAAGCGAAGTGGAAAGAGGCACACTTTAGGGCAAATAGGCCCCATCATGGCATATAATGCCGATACCAAACTCCAGAAGGATCTTTTAAATGAGAGCAGTTGCAGAAGTTATCCCAGCTGCTCCACAGCACGCCAAGCGCAAGGCCATCCTCTCCCCTCACCAAGCACCTGAAGCTTGCGCAGAAGAGACCTGTGGAGCATGCCTGACCATGCTGGTCACAACGTGATGGGAAACCATAGCAATGTGAGAAGAAGCTGGCAGAAGGGCCAAGAAGCATTTAGTCACTCATTTGGCATGCACCAAGGACAGAAACATGTTTTGTAGCATTCTGGAAAAACAATACTTAGGCTCTAAAAGCCAGTGCAGCTTTGCTTACATCTTGAATGATGGCATTTGGGTGCATTTAAGTCTACTAGTAAAACTGATATTTGATTAAAATATAATCTTGTAGTACCTGTACAAACATGTTTAACACCTCAACACATAATTCCACTGAAGTTATACCAATTTTACACATACATTTCTCAATAAATCTTTTTTTCATGCAATCAATGGGTGAATGTGAAACATTTTGTTCTTTCCAAATAAGCCCCCATTGTATATGCTGTTTGAGGTTAGAGGCCCAGCTGTCTATTCCAACGGCATTTTTCGTGGTATCTGCTTGCACTTTCAAACAACGTTCTGATATAATAAAAGTATAGCTTTTGCCATAGCGTTTATTCATCTAGATCCAATTCAGCACATACACGTTGCTGACAATAACAGAGATCGGAGAAAAAGATTGCCCAACCATATTCCTATTTGTCAAAGGAGATGATCTTTCTTTTTTAAAGAAATTTTTGATACAGATCTTAATTTCTCACTTCTTTTTTTGATCACTGTCAGAAATGATGACCAAGACAGAAACCAAAGCTTCAAAATTCAAATTTGGTCTGAGCCCAGATTTAAAGCTTTGAGATACTTCGGGATGCTTATTTCAGGCTTTTGCTTTCTATCCTTGTAGAGAAGAACTCTCGCCACATAGTGCAGATGAAGGTATAAGACCAAACTACAAAACCCATAGGTCTTTTACATTCAGGGTGATTAGGCAGAACTATAGTCAAAAATATCTATAAAACTTCGTGTATCCCCACAGTTGGTGTAAGAGTACAGCTGAAAAAATACTCAGATCTGATGCTGCTTAGTAAGCAAACTGCATCCAGCTTTTCAGATCAACAGAAAAGTTTGAGGATCAGAGCTAGACTGAAAAGAAGAGCATCCAACCAATCTATAAAGTTCCTATTGGCCTTTAAAGCAGAAAACATCAGGAGTGGGTTGTTAGATGAATTTAGCAGCAGGGAAGCCTGCAGCTCATCAGCTTTCTCTTCCTCAAAAGTAGGTACTTATTGCAGTCAAGAGGAATTATTGCTGGGGATCTCTGGGCACAGTGATGGTTTTGTTATAATGAAAAAGTCTGAACAATGCAATTGCACCCCCATAATCATCCCTTTTGTTTCTCCACTACAATAATGCACTTCTTTATGATGTGCAAGTTTTATACTTTGATTGCCAAACTATTATGCTTGGAAAAAGACAAACAAAATAACGGCTGGTATTCCTCGTCAGGTGGACAAAGCAAACATGAGCAAGGCACACAGACTGGGTTCATTTCTTTTCTTTCCATACTTGCTTCATCTCAATTTCTTCTTGGGAACAGTTTTGCTTGTAGAAGGTTGTTCGTTTATTTTTGATGAACACAGAGTCTTCTTCACAAGTTCATATTTTGCTTCAAGAAAGACCTTTGATGAAATCCTGGTCATGCTGTTATCAACAGGCCCCATCTCTTTAGCTCAGATGTGTCTCAGCAGTTTCAGTATTTTCACAAGTTTTCTCAATAAGGTCCAAGTAAAAAATGAGACCTTAATAAAACCTGAAGACAAAGCTCTCAGAAGTCCTATCCTGAATGTGAGCGTACCCACATCACTGAACTAAAACCCTGTGAGAAAATGCTGGTGTTTCCTCACAACCATTGTGGATCTTGGATCAGGCTTGGGAGCAGCAACTCCTAGCTTCTGCTGGGCATCTTTCTCTCACTCCTAGCCAGTTAGTGCAGTACAAGGAGAGATTTCCATCACCGTTCATGCACCACCAGCAGCATTGGTGTACACAGTCAACTTTCACTTTGTTAGTAACTATCACGGCTTTTGCACAATCAGTCTTCCCTCCACACCAAACATGAAATATGCTGCCATCAGCACTGCCGAGCAGCACTGTAAAGTAACAAATCGACATAAAGATCAGCAATGAAAGGAAACTGACTATATCTGGGAAGGCCTATAAACAAAAGAGGAACAGAAATTTAACACTTCAAAATGAAAACATTCCTTCATTTTATTCATTATCAGATATCTGAGAAAGTTAGAGAAGACAAGTAACTTGTAGAGTATGAAAAGTCAAATTCCAAAATGGTCATTTCAGGAGAAACAATTGACAGTACAATAAATAATCACACTTCACCCCACTGTTCATTTTATTCTTCAATGTTCTTGGTTTGTAAAATATCGAAGCCTACAATAGCAGAAGACAGTTAATAAGGACTGGATTTCCATTTTCTGGTCTGCTACTCCCTGGCTGGAAGACCAAAAAGTGTTTCCTACCGCTCAACATTTTTTTATTTACAACCTGCAAAACAGACACAATAGAACAGAATCAAACTGTGACACTTAATTAATATATGTAAAGCAATAGAAGATTGGTAGACAATAAGAATTGTACATTTGCAAAGTACACATTTTGTCCCCCACAAAGTACATGTGTCAATATTTGAAGGAAACTCAAGATGCCTTTTTTCCTGCTTTTGGAATGAACCTATTTCCCTTTCTAAAATGTGTTCCATTTTATAGCAATCTTCAGAGACTGGTTCTCCCTATCTTCTTGCTGATTAATGCCTGAAAAATCCTGCTGTGTTTAAAAAAGTGGCACAAATAGGGTGAGGACTGCCCAGAAAATAATCATTTGAAAGGCATGTTATTCGCATGGTACTGTTAAATCCCAGTGTTGTTTTCCTTGGGGTAAAAGGGGCTCCCTCCCTTACCGTACAAATAGCATAAAATATGCAAATGAATCTTGCATTCAACAAGTCTAATATTTTGCATGTTTAATTTACAAGTTAGCAGGATTCAAACCATTTTAAATGCTACAACGATGCTATAAGATAAAAGACATTGCACGTGGCAGAAGCTGTACTGGTGCTCATTGATAAATTATTTTCTGGAATTCACATTAACAACCACATTACTGAAGTGCTCTCTAGCCCTCCAGTGTTACAGTTCAAGGTAATATGTAACATATTTGAACGTTCTTAAGGAAGCAAATCTTCAGACTCTGTAGATTGCAGCTTTGCTCACTGGGAGATTACAGTGGCTTTTATATCTGTTACAAATGTGCAGTTATACTGATAACTTCAAAAGTGGAATATTACATATCATGCTAAAATTCTCCACCAGAATGTTCTTTCTTTGTTTCTTTCTTGCCTTTTTTTGTTTGGTCTTTTTTTTTTTTTTTCTCCATTTAGCTATTGCTGGCTTGCCAGAGATCTTGAACTTGAGAAAGGTTAGACATCACAATGCTGGAGCAGTTTGTGAGCATCAGCAGATTTAGCTTGTAATTTCATTGATCTATGTGGGCTTGCTGTTTGCAAACCAGCTGCTGCACTGTTTCCCCACAGCTACTGATCTGAGTAGCATTGATTTTTTCCCTTACATTAACATAGCATTACTTCTTTAATGGGCAATAAATGACTGGATGTAAATACAAACAGGGCTGCAACAACAAAAGAGAAAAAAAAATGCATTAGTTCTTTTTATTTAAAGAACTCTATTAATATTTTGCACAAAAAAAAGTATTAAAAGTGTGAGTTATTGATCAAGATAAATGCTATTTTTAGTGGGTTTATTTCCATACATTTCTTTTGCCAAGAAATCGTCTTTTTTTCTTACTGTGTTTACTCATAGTCCAAAATGTTGCATCTTACAAAGATTGCTTTTTTGCCTCAGTATAGATGGTAAAATAGATCCTTTTTAGGAAGAATTATGGAAAGCAATGCAAAAGACTCTTAATTGTGCTTACACTAAAACTAGATGAACTCATATCAGTTTTGAAGGAGACATCATCTGTTAGCTCTCACTTTTTTACCAGTAAAAATAACTGAATGGACTTCAGTTTCGACAGAGTGGCTGTGACACCTGCAGCACCGCATGAACTGAGTATCTTACGTTTAATATGCTTAATATAAGGTCATGTTCTCACCACACGCTACTTTAGTCCTTCAGTTGGTAGTGTTTTAAATAATCTTACAGACTTAAATTCACCGCAGTGAAGAAAGGACGGTGGGGAAAAAAAAATAAAGCAAAGAAAAAAAAAAACACAACAAAACTCAAACCCCAAACCCCAGAACCTATTATCTTAGTCTATTCTGAATGAACTTGATCAGGCAAAGGCTCATGATCCTTTTTAACAGTAGGTGACAGCCAGCAGGGATATCCATACCAGAAAGAGATGCAAAACTGAATGTAGTTCCTACAGACACTTCATGAAGAAGAGATGGGATTGAGAGTGCTGGGAAGTAACAGGTAAAAACTTCCAAAGAAAACCAGCAGTGGGTTGCAGCCTTTAGGGCTGTAGATGACAGTAGGCAGTAGTGCCAGTGATTTCTTCCATGCCATAATTAAGTTAAGAGCCCCTCAAAAAACACAGACATTGCAGCAAGATCCAACAGGAATAGGCCTTCCCTTTAAGTATTTATGAAGGAGGATTTTTTTTTAATGATAAACACAGCTCTTGTTCTGGCCACGCAACCTGGTTACCCTGAGGAAAAAGTCGAGTGACCTAACAAATGCGAATTCTTCATTCTCATGTAACCCTGTCTACTCCTACACCTAGAGAGGGCAAATCATTTCACATGGATGCTGCAGTGATATGTATTGGATCCTTGTTCAGAAAGAAGATAAATTAATCTGACTAGAACACCATGGGATATAATATGGTGCTGGAGGTGAAAATAACCCACAAAATGAGTACCAAAATTTACACTTACCCAAGTTAAAATGTATGTGTTGTCACTCTAACAATTCTCTCCTAGTCTCACAGTCCTCTCACTTTGACTAGCTAATATTTAATGTGAGTTTTAGCAGAAACAATGCCCAAATCATTAAAAATTATATTAAGTAACACTGGCTCCAACATGAACCTTTAAAGCATCCCACTATTAACCTCTTTACACTCTTAGGAGAAGACTTTCAGCACAAGTTTTTCACCATCATTTATTCAATTTTTAATCCACTGTGAGATTTTGCCCCTTACCTCATAGTTATATTTTTCCCTTAATAGTCTTTTATGAAGGACCTTATCGAGGATTTTTTGAAAATCCAAATAAATTATGTTCACCAGGTCACCTTTATCTACTATTTTATTAACTTTTTCAAAGCACTTTAGCAGGTTAGAGATGCATGCTTTCCCTTTACTGACGTTGTGCAGGTTTGACCCTATTAGGTTATACTTATCCAGTTGCTGAACTATTCTGTCCTTAATTAGACTCTCATTCCGTTTCCCCAGAAGCAAGGTGAGGCTCACTGGTCCTAATTCCCAGGATCTCTTTTGGTCCTGTTTTAAAAACAGACACCATATCAGAAATTTTCCAACCATCACTGGTCTATATCACATCTTCTTGCAAGTGTCTCCTCTATTTCATACTTCATTCTGGTGAATGCTATCTACTTTCAAATATTTTCCATTTTTACATGAGTTTATCAAATCACTTGGTACTTCATTCGTGAAAGGCTACAATTTTTGCTAGTGCTGCTCTGCTTTTCACATTTTTAGCACAGTAACTACCTCAGCTGCCATCTGTAAGAAAGAACAAGGTGAAAGTCTGTTTAACTCTATTGAACTCTTTTATTATGGTCAGTAAGTAACTATGATTTTAATTTGATATTTTTGTTCATTTTAATTATTTTGCCCCTACTAGTCCTCAGATGAGCAACTATTCATTTCTTTCTTCAAAGTTATAAAATTTATTCTGCAGCTTTTGGGGCTTTGGGGGTTTTATTTTTTGTGGATAGATGTAGCTCATCAACCCCAGTGGATTATTTTCTACCCTCACTTCGAGCACTGTTCTTAGACAAAGTAGAAAGGAAGGATCAAATCCCAACACCACCATACCTAAATAACTGATCAGAGTGACCAGCAATATCTAATAGCAGGAGTTATTAAAACTGGCTTTCACATGAATTTGACAAATGACAGAAAGAAAGTGGTTGTGCTTATGTGAAAAGGTATAGATTTGTATTCTGAGCTTGTAGAAGATGTTCTCGGTCTATGCTTTAGGTACACAGGTCTTAATGATCAGGAAATATTGTTGAACACGATTTTTAGTGAAAAAGCATTGAAAATTCCCACTGAAATGTGTACTTGGCTAAGTAAAGGTCAGTAAGCTATTGAGTAAACCTGAAGTGCTCACATTAGAGTATTAGAAACTCAGAATTTTCAGTATTCAGTGAAGTCAGTGGACTTTCCTCTGGAATTCATGACTTAGTTTCCTTAACAGTCAGGTCGAATTTGGATGGATGACAAAATTGCAACAGAACTTCAGCTGAAAATTCTGGATTTGTTTATGAGCTATATAAAGCCACCAAGCATGAAAGCCCAGGTTTCAAACTATGCCTTGCTTCTACAACAAGAAACCCACACTGCATTAGCTTTACCTGGGCTTGAATTTCATTACAAAAGTATCACACAGTTCTAACAGTAAGTATTAAGGTAGATTAATTGGCTTTGTTTTCCCTTCAAATAGAAGTTCCAGTTTCATCTGGGTTTGGAGGTTCTATGTGCTGCACTATTAAGCACTGATTTCTGCTTAAATTATATTTCTATTAGCTTTAACATATTAAAATAGAACATACTTTAATGCATGTGTTGAACATATAATTTTTGCTTCAGGGAAACTCTGGTAAACAGTAACTGTCAAAAATTACAATGAAACAAAATTAAAATAATAGAAAATAGTCTGTAACAACAGCTTTTCTAATCATGTTAACAGAAGTTCAGCTCTCCATCCTCTAACTATTCCTTTACAAAAAGCAGAAAGGTTGAGGAAGTAAAACTCAGGTACACAAATACACACTGCTGAACAAGAAGAGTTGGAAATTATTATTGTTGTCATTCTTTGCTTGCTTACTGTGAAGTGCACTTCAATCAATGTAAGAAAAATACAACCAATTAAATATATGAATATTTTTATTGTTATGACAATGATTTTTAAGATACAAATATTTTTTCACGAAATCCTGGAAAATATAAGGGTTTCATTTATGCAATCTAAATTGGAGTAACTTCTGGAAGCCTGCATTATGTCAGAAAGAAACTGATCTAAAGAAATTAAACTGCATCAGAAGTATTGACAGGCATATAGATTGAATTACATTAATAGGAGATAGATACAGACTTGAAGCAGTTCTGCTAACTGATCAATGTCAAATGAATTTCAGAATTATTTTAGTTTTTTTCTTGTGTCTTGTTTTATTTTAGATTTTAATTTGAATTACTAGTATGAAATAAAATCACTATTTATTAACTTCCATTTACAAACAAAAAAATCTAACTAGTAAAAGCTTATTTGAAGTTTAAACCTTTCATTTTATGGAGCCCAAGTAACAATATACTTCATCATGATACAGATTATTCAAAAGCAAGAGGTAAAAACTAGGACTTTCAAGTTTCCGCCTATTAATGTGATATGTGGCTGATGCACACAGGCTGTATGATGAGGTTGCATTGCCCCCTATAGTCACTGCGTGTCAGCTGGGAGGGGAGGGGAAAGAGGAAGGGAAAAGTGGGAGAAATTATTTGCCAAAACTATTATGCATTTGGGTTTGATTCATACTTCGGAAAAAGCATGGTGGGGAACCTTGGACAAACCTAACTTGGCCATACTGTTCAAGAAGGGTTTGTATGCATTATTCTCCAAATGCATACAGATGACATAAAATATACTGTCACATTCAGGTCAGAAGACTTCTACAGACCCCGTCATCTGGCTGTGTTTGGGGTCTATTTGTTGGGCACTGGTACCTGCACCCTGACAGCTCACCAGGGATGATGGCATACCTGCCCCATGGACTGTCACAGGAGGTGGTTGACCTTGATTCATGAGCAAAAGGCAGGAGGGCCCACAGGTGACATCTCTTTTGCTCTCTATGGGCACGCCTTTTGGGGCTGAGCATAACAGGGACATTTCATTCCAAGGCACGTAGGACTCTTAAAAGGAACGTCCAAATTGCAGAGTACATACATGGACTGCTGTTTGAAGCAGCTTCAGCACAGGGGCCAGGAAGAGGGTGAAAAAGCTCAGATACGGGTTTCTCTTCGGCAGTAGGAGCAACTGCAAGGAGCACAGACAGTTTGTTCATGCTGCCCATGGGCACTGGACATATTGCTCTTCAGCAGCCCCTGGACTTAGGGGAAGCAGGCTGTTTCCCAGATCCCTGCAGAATAATATGCACTTTTAACCACCAGTACAGGGACAGAGCTACATGTCAGGACTCAGATTTTTTCCAGTCAAGCCCATCTTTCTTAACTTTGCTGTCAACTAAAAAAAATGTTATCTTCCCATAAAATTAATTGAATCTCAGCAGCTGTCCTAATACTGTTCTCTTATGAACATAATTATGCACAGCATTCAGTATATCTTTTAATAGGCACAGACACAATATAACAAAAAGCATTAAATTCTCTTAAAAATATCTAATCAACTACTGGTGTTGCTGTGCCAAAAAACTTCATGAAAATGACAAATATTCAATAAGCTCAAGATCAGCACCATCCTTTGTAAGGCACAAGACACTGTTATCACTATTTGTCTTATTTCTGGGGACAGCTTTTCTACTACTGCAATTGTAGGCACAACTTCAGCTACAAAAAGGTTAGTGCTACTCCTAAGAGGTGATAGTTCTCATTTTTGAGTCACCTACCTCTTTTCCTTTGGTGGCACAAGCATGCTTGTAGTGACATGATGAACAGATTGGAGAACTTATGCAGCTAAAATCCTATGTTTTTTCTTATGATATTATTTATAATTTGGGTCAATTTTTGAGGGTCACATTGTAGCAGCACCCATGTTTGCATCTGCACAAGGGATAGGAGAAAAAGAAATAACACCAGTGGGTTCTGGTAACTGTCTAATTCTATGGCAGTCATGTCTTGTGCCAACTGGAGTCGTTTGTGTAACTATGGTTTCAGGAATACGAATTGTCCTGAAAATGCCTTTATATTTCATTCAGTCTGAGAAAAAGTACTCTGAGTGTTCCCATCCACATACCTTCACAAATACTCTCTGTCTTGACAGAAAAGACAGTCCTGCAAAGTGGAGCCAAACAACTTATTCAGTTTTTGTGACTATATGCTCAGACATAGTCTCATATCAAATCTTTATTTTACTATGATGACTACAGACTCAATAATGACTAAGCTGCTGATGCGATGTGATTGCTGCTTACCCAGCAGATCAATACCATCTCACTGCCTCCTGATGTGGAGGGATGTATCCTGATAGTATTCAACTGTTCAATTATCTTACTCTTAACTGCAAGCTCTCTGAAGCAGGGTTAGTTTTTTGTTCTGTTAGCCCTGTAGGTAGCATGAGTTCTGCAGCTCACAGTCTGAAGTTAAAAAGAAATGTCTGCAAAGTTTACCCAATAAAAATTGTACAATATTCACCAGACATGTCACATCTTCTAGTTGCCTCACTTAGATAACTGACCTTATTCTCGTCTTTTCTAGCCTCTCATTTTGCTTGCTTTCTATCCAATATACACTGAAGTACTGTTGTATACTAGATATCATTGTGCTGTAATTTGGCTAACACAGACTTTTAACAGAGAGCAATTCAAGGCTATATTATTATCTTTGCCCTTTATTTATTTTCTCTCAGCTATGATTCCTTACTTATATGTTTGTACTCAAACATGTGTATGCATATACATTGTTATTTCACTGACTAGTGGAAAATTATTTAACGATGATTGTTGCTTGTCCATTGCCTATTTTTTTTCTAAATTACATCAAACATTTTTCTTCCACCAACACAATCTGATTTAGTCCAAAGAACATACAAGCAGTACATTCTGCTACTCATGAAAATGGGAGATTTTCATCATGTTAGCAGCAATTTTTTTTCATTTTTTTCATGCTAAAAAAAAATATGATTGTGTGACACAAGTCTAGCCCCATAAATGTGTAACCAGCTTTCAGCAGCAGTGCACTACCCAACTGGTGCAGAAGACAGTAACACATTCGGGGAAGCAACATTTCTGAATGCCAAACGTACAGAGATGAGCCACTAAATCTTATGAATTATCCATGCAGAGCAGACAGAACATTTGTTTTCAAGGTCAAATGAGAAAGATCCCCTGACCTGTGTGGTAAACTACTTGTTAATACATTTATCCATCTTTGGAATGTAAGGGACAAAGTCAACACAGAGAGAAATGAACCAGTGGGGTAAGTCTGCCAAGCTACCAAAATCATTATGCCATCCGTTTTACTGGCATTTTTTATGTCTGTGCAGGGCATACACAATGAAAAATAGATCTCTAATTCAAATTTGAGTTTCTTCCAAACTAGATTGCAGTATGAAATATATTTACATTCCTTGGATAACCCTTGATTAATTTTGTTTTATATACCGTTATTTCATATTTTTTAGTCACCTCACTACTAACACAACAGAAAGAGTAAACCAAACCAATACTAGATTTTTTAAAGGGAAATTGCAGTAGCGTCTAATAAATGCTTCTGTGCTTCCCCCTGGCCTTCACCAGGCAGCATACATAAAGCCAGCATGATCCTCTCAAAATAGTGTGTTTTGTTATGGTTGTCAACACTAACATTTAAAGGATAACAATTCAGAAAAGAGGCAAGGTGGTCAATTGATGCCTCCTGAATACTTTGGGCACCTAACACTCAAGTTTGGTTCCTGAGCCTGATGGGCTGTTGAAGCTCAGCTCTTTGACGGTTCAAGAGAAGGTAATTGTACTACCAGGGGAGCAGATCAGAGAATGAATTCTGACTAGGAATGTCAAGTTTAAACTCACTAGTAGCGCAAAGGGTCTCAAAAGTGAATGCAAATCCATCCTAAAGCCCTTTACATTAGCAAAATAGGGTAAAAAGGTCTTATTGGGACTCAGAGAATCACAATTTCTCTAGCTTTTCTCTTGCCTTGCCAGGAAGAATAAATGACTTGGCTCCTTTACAGGGCACTGTCCCTGCCTTGCATTTCATCAGCCCCATCATAGTGAAGTCAGAATTTCTGACATTCCCCACGAGACTTTTTTCTCCATCCTGCAGTCACAGTGAGAGAGGCAGGTGCACCTTTTCCGTTGCTCGCACTTAAGTATTGCAAAATCTGAGCTGGACTATGCACTTCTGTTAGAGGATTCTACCCAGCAACATAAAGGCTATGACATGTAGTATGTGGAATGTACCAGTCTACTCACATTACAATTTTTCTAAACCATTGGGATGCTATTAGAAAAAAATAATCTTCAACATTCGTATCTCTGATGTGATAGGTAGTGGTAGGATCTTGAAACAAACATTTCAGCGTATTCATCACTGTGCTTTTTGATATTGCTACACAGGCAGTTAGTTTAATTTGTTATATATCCATGTCATTTTTCTTTCATATTAATATTCCCATATGACAAGTACATTACTTCAAGCTGCTGAATTGATTTTTCAAGAGGAATCTTGGTTCATGTAAGTTGCTACTTCTCATGAAACTTTTAAAAAAATGGCCACATTCAATTCCATCCCTTGTAAGGAGCATTAAGAAGTATACTAAAGCAGGAAAAAATTGTAAGCTAGCAGAACCAATCATATTGTTTTTAAAAATGCTTGTGAAAAGATAAAATAGTCACTAAAAAGTCTGATTAAGAAAACAAATCCAACAGCTCAATGTATTTCCTCTCCTGGATGGTTCAAGTTTAGAAAACCAGCACACCCCTTAGAGAAACTGAAACTAAGACTCGGCACTTCTGCTTTACCACAGGTACAGCATCTCTAGAAACAGTGAAAGATGTCAGGGGAGCGTCTGTCATATAGATACTCTTTTTCTGGGGACACAGACAGGAACACAAAGTACAACATTGCCCATCAGAAATTGTCTACACTGGGACTATCTACTCAGTGCTTTAGATATATGAGCCCTTTAACGCCGTCTGCAACCAAAGTCTACTCATACAATAGGTTCTGTCCTAATATAGTTCATTTTGTGATATGACTGCAATTTAAATTTCCTATTTGTTTCCTATACTTCCCTAACTGAAATCTCCATTGCTGTTTTCTTCATTGCTAAAGGCTTTTTTTCTTTTTCTTTTTTTTTTATTAGACATTCTTCCCCTTGTCTTTCCTTTCCCCTTCTGGCTTCCCTTTTCCTCTTCTCTTCTCTTCTCTTCTCTTCTCTTCTCTTCTCTTCTCTTCTCTTCTCTTCTCTTCTCTTCTCTTCTCTGCCCTGCCCTGCCCTGCCCTGCCCTGCCCTTCGTGTATATTTTACTTTAATGAAGGAATTAATACTGAAAAATTATAATATTCCAACACTCACCTATAATTTTGGGATATCACCACATA
Organism: Charadrius vociferus; assembly: GCF_000708025.1. Taxonomy (NCBI): domain Eukaryota; kingdom Metazoa; phylum Chordata; class Aves; order Charadriiformes; family Charadriidae; genus Charadrius; species Charadrius vociferus. Next base: position 2,264,567 of record NW_009649228.1, on the reverse strand, counting down.
ATTCCATTATATAATGTGCCCATGCCCTATAAAACACTCTAGCTGCTCTTCGTTGTATTGTTTAGCTCTCTTACCTGTTGTGCTTTGTTTGGTTTGGTATGACACTGCTGAATAATAACATTAAAATTGTGTGATTGTTGTATCGCTAAAATATCACTGCTGTTGGTCAAGTACTAATGAAAAATGAATGCAATTCCTCACCAAATTTGGACTGTCATTTTAAGAGCAGTCATCTAAAACCAGGCAGTGTTTAGAAATGCATGACTACAATGTTTACCCATGAAGAAAACAGTGTTTCTTAATATTTCTAAAGAATCATATGTCTCTTTTAGTAGACCATACCAGGTTTTTTTGTGCAGGCCAATAAGGGTCATTAAACACCAATGGGTCTCTGAGTCCTTCTTCAGAGTCAATGACATTGTAGGCTTCACCAGGGATCTCATTTTCCTTCTGCACAAGATCTGCAGGGCAAGGGAGGCAAATGAACTATGAAAAATATAATCTCTGCTTTTACTGTTGCTTTTTTCATCATAAAAATTCCATTTATTCAAATTCCATTAAAAAACACATTTGCCTGCTGAAAGCATAAATATATACTTTTGTTACATTTACAATTTTTCATTTTAAAACAGAGTTTTGACATTCTTCTGTGGGAAAAAAAAAAATTCTCTATAATAAATATTACACAAGCTTGTTATACAACCTTAAGGACAAAGCAAGTGGTTAACAAAGTAAATTCCTCTAGAACATTTTCTCAGAGGTGACAGGAAAATATTTCATAAGTACCTGAGGGGATTAGTGGTCTAACACTCATTTTCAGAAGCGACTTGAGCACCAAGGTTCAGTCTTTCAAAAGTACCTGGGCCTTTAACTCACATATTAATTTAAGAGAGTTAGACCCTCAAAACCTATGAGGATCTAGAATTCGGGATGAAAAGCCTTACTGAAAGTCAGGGGGATTTGGGTTATCAAAGGCCAGATTTTTTAAAAAGTATTTAGGAACTTAGAGGCAGAGTTAGGCGCCTAGATGATTTTTTTTTTTCAAAGTAAAGTGAAGGAGGGTTAAGTCCCCAACACTCACTGAGATTACTCTGCTCTTAGAAAGTGCTAGGTACACCTCTGCATCTAAATACCTTTAAAAAATCTTTTCTTGAATTGCTTTTGAAAGTTGGCTTTATCATCTGAATGCAGTGACTTACCCTATTCTTAATTCTCAACCTCCCAAAGATTGCCAGAATCACGCTTGACTCAAATAATTTTGCATCACGTTCTTGATGCAAATGGACAGGAATAGATAACAAAATCTTGTTTTAACAACATTTAGTTGGTATTTGGATCCAGAAATTCATAGAAGGTTGAGAGCTGAAAATAACAGACTGTTTTGCTCTGCTGTGATCGTACTTGGGTGAGCTGTCAGACCCTGAGCACGTTCAGCTTCAAGCGTTCACCCTGTAAATGGTGCAGCCCACAGCACGTGCACATATGTATGAAGCCATACTTTTAGCAGTGCTAGAGTCTGATAATGCGAATGACTAACTCGCTTTCACCAGATTTGCCACAGTTGGGAAGAAGATGAGGGGCAGAATGAGAAAGACATTTGCAACATGACACAAATCTGGCAAGATGCAGTTTCAGATTTTGGTTTCTGAGGAAGCAGAATTCCTTTCTGATTGCACTGCACCATGAATATCTGCAGCTCCATTTTTTTAGTCTCTGCTAGGGTTTTTTTTTCTTGCTTTTGTAATTGACTCATATAATTATCTTATATAAACATAAATTTCCTTGTAACAGTTCCCAGTATTCAGCCTTTAGAATGAATCCACTCTTTAGTACTGAAAACGTTGGCTCCGTCCTGAGTCACGTTTGCTTTTTTCCCAGTACTGACTGGCTTCTGAGCACATTGGCTGATGGTAAGCTTTGTCATGAGATGCTGAGATATAAAGAACAACAGGTTACCTCATAATCTCTTCTTGTTAATGCTTGTTCTGGAGAGCACCTGCTGTCTTTAAAAGGGATTTGAGTGACCCAAGATTAAGAAGTCTCCCTGCAACAATTACTGTTCTTATCACCGAAGAATACTCATACCAATGTGACATCTTCCTGATGGTTTCAAATTCACAGACTGAGCGAGAGATAAGAGTCAAAGAACCATACAGTGTGCAATTATGAGAAGACATCAAACTGGTCCAATACAATTCCATTTTGGAGAATAGTAACACTATCAGACTAATTGATTTCTGCCTGCAAAGTGTCTATTAGGACAAAACACCCTCTGATTTCATTTAAAGAAATTTTAAAGTGCAATGGTGCTTACAGTATTTCTAATCATTTTTCTAGTTCATCCTTATTGGGCAAATGACATAATGGGCACAGGGAAGCTAAATGAATCACACAACCTAACACTGGCAACATTTCAGACAGGGTATTAAAACTCAAGAGTACTGTCGCCAGTATGTCTTGCTACCTGTTTGGTTTAAAAGACACAAAACTATAAACTTCCATCCTTATGAAGTTGAGTCAAGTTTGTGACATAAATAAAGGATCTGCTATGGTGACACCCATCATAGTATGTCCCATATTACTCCTCAAAACATTTTTCTAAGCCTGTTTAACCGCTGCACCGTTACTTTCATTGACAATATTTGTGCAAAGCCAGTTCTTTGAAATATAATCCAAAGTCATTAATATTTTGAAAATTAATGCGGAAGGAAGAAATTATCAAAAAAATAGTACCCACTGAATCAGCCCGTCCTTTCTTCTTTCCAACAATCTAGTCACAAAATAAAGGACACGAAGCATAATTTTGTTTCTTCTCCTCCCCCTCCTGCAACTCAAGATCCTTCAGAAGACATCTTTAAGAAACAAAGAAGACAAGTATCAAACCTAAATATCAAATATTATTTATTAACTAAACTTCTGATTTAGTACTCTACCATATTAACTGAGGAAGTGAGCCTGCTGGGAATGTTCCTTTGTCCAATCTGAGGGCATGTTGAGGTTTCCAGATGGCCAGACATCTTCTAGGTTATAGCAGTAATGTGTGAACCATCTAACCCCTTTAGACAGTACCTGAACTGAAATGGAATTGATGAAGTTTTATTTCCATGTAAAGAAAAAACAACTAGCGCAATTCACATACTGATTAGAAACTGAAATTAATTATTTTAAGTCAGATGCAAATGGCAGGTTTGCCCAAAGGAATAAGTAACAGACGGCAACAGTGACAAAGGGTAGTTGATGATTATCGTTCTGGATACTATGTGATGGAAAGCCAAGATGGTGGTTTGCTACAGCTGAAGAAAGTTTTTGATATCCCAAGTTGAGAAGGTCAGATTGTTATCTGAGGTCAATTCACTTTTGCTTGGCTATGTTTAGGATTTCTCCAGTGGGAGAGAATACAGTTCACTGCTCATAAGCTCTCTATTTATAAATGCATTAGAATATTTTCCTTTTTGTGCTAATAACAAAGCTAGAAAGATAATCTCAATATAACTTCAGAGCACATTATGCATAGTTGTCTTCTTGACTGTAGAACACCTGAAACCTGCTGATTGTATCCACAGCGGTGGAAAAAAATGCGCAAACAGCAACCAAACTAGTTAGTAAGCTGTAGCATGCTGCCAAAAGAAAAGATGGTTAAACACTAACTTTATTGGAATGCACACACCTAACATCTCCATGAGCAATACGTTTCCAGCACCGCAGAAATTGTGTCGGTTACATTTGGACCCCAGTGGTATATGGTGATCTACCAAAACAGAGAGATACAATGAGGTAGACTTCTGCTGGATCGGACACAGAAATCCAGACTCTTCCAGTGATCCACAGACGAGTTATTACACGGCAAACCCCACCAGCTCCCTCACAGCTTGCTCAGCCCGCTCTGTCACTATGTAGTTAAGAAGCCTTTAATCTTCAGGCTGACATAGGCGCAATGAGTCTTCAGACTAAAATTTCATACACAATTTGGATGAAAGCTCATTACTGCCTGTTATTCTAGCTTCCTTCCTCCGAGTAGAAGAATGTGGGGAAAAAAATCAAATGCATCGCTTTTACTGCTTCACGCTTTATGCTATGAACCGCAACCATGAAAACATTATTACAAAAATAAAGCCATTTCTATGTTTCAAGGGTATAAAAGATTGCCAGATAGTTGTAAAATACTGCTGGTCAAGATATATCCCTCAAGATATATGCTTAATTTACTACAAATTAATATTCTGTTCTCCAGGTTCCCAGCTGAGGACATATTTTTACAATTGTTTCCAGTGAAAAGTGCATTTTCAGATCTGAGCAACAGTCCTTAAAATGGGGCTTTGTGATACCGAAAATGAGCCTGCTAAAGGCAATTAGCACACAAAGCTTTATGCCTGTGTGTGTAACTCTTGAACTCCAATGGGACTGTTCACATTGTGCAAAGTGAGTAACATGAATCAGCCTTTGCAGGACTAGGGACTTCAGTGTAACATCATTAATACCATTATAATATACTATTTAAAAAACAAACAAGCATAAAGATTAGTCTAAGTGAACACTGTTGTTCATTGAGTATAACAGATCAAATAGAAAGAGTAAAATACTTACAAGGGAACCAGGAAAAACAACAGTAAAATCAAAGGATGTGAACATGTATACAGCATGGTTTAACAGAGGCAAAAGAAAAAGACAAATAAGCAAGGTGATAATGTGCTTCAAAATTGAATAATCAGAGGAAAATTATGAATTAATAAGGGAAATGATATCTTCCAAAAGTCATACTTGTGATGTACAAGATATTTGAGCCAGATTCATACATATATTTTAAAAAATGGCAAACCGTAGATCTCAACAATGAAAAGCCTTTTCATAATCAGAGAATGGTATAAGAAATCTTGTTAATGAAACAGTTGCACTGTCTCCTGTCACAATATCCTTTGATGACAAATTATGCTTCAAGGTGAGAGCCAAGTCAGTTGAGATTCTTATTCTGAATTACCCCATAGGAATCCATCTCTCTCTCTCTCTTCTGACTATGGGTAGACCCTGATGAGTTGAGAGCCCATGGAGTAAAGTCACCCTTTGCAACTTCTTTCTTATGTAACAGTTTTCTGGTTAATGTATCTATCTATTTATTGGACACCGATGTAAGTACTTCCACGCATATTTTTATTTTTTATTCACTTGGAAAGGGACAAGCATTTTAGCACACTATTTCAAGACATTGTTTCTTAGAACTTTTTCTTATCATGTTCTGAATCCTACAACAGCGGGTTTCAGCATTTTTCATCATGTATTCATATTCACCACCATTTAATCAAAAAAGGGCAATTTTAACTACAGCTTTTGCAGGAGATTTCATCTATATCCAGATAACCCATTAACAGTTCCTCCGCATTGTATGCTCAAAAACTGGTTTGCATGTGTATGCTACTTCCGCCCAGTTTCAGTTCTCACTGGCTGACCAGATCAACTGAACTCAAAACAAAACAATTTTCTAAAGGAAATTGAATTACAAAATAAACTCATTTTTGTATTATGGGAAACTTACCCTACAAGCTTCCTTTGCACATCAGCCTCACCCCTTCCAATCGATCTCCAAAATCTTGGGAATCAAATTTGCAGTTAGACAAGTTGCACATACTTTTGACATTGAACTAGGAAAAATTGTCCTGCCTGTCTCACTACAAGTTTTTAGGTAACCTACAAATTTCACAAAGGTCTGATTCACTAGGAAATAAGCAGAGAAGAAAATAAGAACATAATCACGCTCCTCTATAAGCCCATTGTGTGCCTACATCTCTAATGCTATCTGCAATCCTCATCACTCCGTCTCAGGAAGAACACGAGTGATAGTATTTCTAGATGAGGAGACACTAGAAGTTTTCTTCACCCAGAGCGCTATTTCAGAGCCAGGGTTGCTCTGGACTAGCACTGATTTTCAGCGCAGAATACCAGAGCACTGATGGAAACAGGCTGCTGAGCTGCCAGGATCCTTGGTCTGACCCAGCATGGCAGTTCCCAGGCGTTTTAATAATGCAGCTTGTCTCCAGAAACGACCAGAAGAAGCTTCCTCTTCATTTATCACACTGCTGCCTCACATGCACCGAGTTTTATTTTTGTGGCAATGGCCAACCACAGCTGAGTGGGCCCCTGGCTATTCTAAATTATATCAAGGCTGAGAACACTGTAAATCAGACAGGAAACTTTAATGCCACCTTTGGCCACAATGACCATCAATCCTTTATCCCCATTAGTCACAACTGGAATCCAGCCCAAGTGTCTGCAGTCTTAAACAAGATACCATCTTTGATGACCACTTTCCATCAGACTTAAAATAGTCCAGTGACAAAACAGCCCTCCTCCCCCACAACCTATGGAGTGACAACAGTGAGAAATAGGATGTTTTCCACGAAAGAGAATTTATATGCAAAAAACTGTGCTCCTTTTACAACCAGCAGCCTATGGTAGAATATTTTTAGGATACAGATAATTCTGGCTTAGTTCCACAAAATGAACAGTAGAACTGCCTCAATTTAATTACCACCCCATGAAGCAATCTGACAGCCCCAATGCAGTGCTTAGTAAGCATTTTACCTCAGACAGCTTCAAGATGTATTGTAGGACTGAAATTACAATACGTACCATGACTTGTTCTGTCATCCTGCTCTGGGAATGCAGCATGCTTGTCTCTATAATGAGCTGTCTGATATTCACCCATTTCACCTGTAGCAAACAGGAGTAAAACGTAAGTAACCATAAGTTGGCATATTAGTTGAATGCAAGCTAAAATATTCATTTTCGGCAGAAGGTTTCACATTCTTTTAACTATCTAGATAAGTGCAATACATAATTTACTTACATTTACATTTTGGAAAACATTTGGAATTTTCTAAATTTTTAATTATTACAATCTGGAAAAAAAACCAACCAACAAACCACAAACCCTGTTTTCTCCTTCTCCATCTTACTTTCTGCTTACAAAGTTTCTGGAAAGTATATTAGGGACATATTTGCTACTATGTCTAACACAGGGATAAAATATGTATAACTTAAGGACACGTGTTTGTGTCCCCTATTAAGAAACATAAGTCTGCAAGAAAAAGTTTTATCTGCTTGGTTCAAAAAACCAAAGAAAAACAATGTATTTAAAAAAATGCAATAGGACACTTTATAAAGATTACATTAATGCAGTTCTGTAATGTTTTTTTAATAAATATATTTATGTTTGAAAATATATGCTAGTCTGCACACTGCAAGTATAATGAAATGATGTATCTTTGTTAAAAAAAAAAACAAAACAAGTGATCCATCTTGTTTCCAACAGAAGAAAGATTGAAACTTATTTATTCATATGAAATCTTACAGACAAAATCAAGTAGCTTTATTTTCTTTTTAATTATGCCATTACATCAGAATCGAACTGTGCCACCCTTCCTCTGGCTAAGCAATTTTTAGAAGGTGTGTGGAAAAGCACTTAAGCTCAGGCTAAATTTTAAAACACCCACCTCACAGGAACTGTTCACACCTATAAAAAGGCCCGCCTAGAGCATCCAAGAAATCAGTGAATTTTCATTGATTTAACACTGCTGCGAGTTAAATGTCATCAACTGAGTCCTGCTTAATGCCATCTCAGAAGCCACAAATTCAGCAATGCAGGAAAATAATACTCCACATTAGCCATAGCAATAACCTTAAAAAAAAAAAAAAAAAAGAAAAAAGAAAAAACCAAACACGCCTTTAAAATAGACTTAGCATAAATAAGTAAAGAAAAAGAACTGAGACCCTTCTTCTGTTTCTCCATAGGATTCTAAGTTTGTTGCCCTTGCAACAAACACTTACAGGTAAAAAGGAGACATTTCAGATGTTATTAGAAACCTTGGAGTCCAGATCATGCAAGTATGGGAATATACAGTATCGATAATACTACCAGTGCCTATGAGTTCAAGAAATTATTTGGAAGTTAATTGAAAATGTCTTTATAATGAGCAGAATACCAACAAAACCTTATACCATATGCCCATTTGCGCTGAACCTTCCTTGTTCTGTTTACTGCACCCATGTTTGGTTAAGTCAGCGCTCTGTTCCCTGTGATTGCCTGGGAACGAGGGATCAGATACTCAAAAGTAATGGCACAGATCATACATCAGCCAAATTTTCCGACAGTATGTACTTAGCTGTTTCTGAAGACCAAGCCCTCCTTGAGATAGCTCAAGTTAAGAATCTAAAAGCCAAAATGTCAAGAATCGTAAAACATTGAACTGAAACAAGACAAGCTTGATGACACAAACGATCTGATGTATACAAACTCAGAAGCAAAGATGATCCAATCTATAGATTTAAAAGCCCAAATATACTTGAGAAATATCACTTGCTACATGCTTTTTTTTTTTTTAAATAAGTGGAAACATCTGCAAGATAAAATATAGTTTTGACTTGCCAGATGCTGGCTCCCTTACAAACCTGTGTACATTTAATTGTCTTCGGGTCTTACCCATTATTTTGAGTATGAGCACATTCTCAAACATTATTTTCTCTCAATATATCTCTCTTTCTTTCTTTTAAAAATAGAAATGTTCAGTCACCTTTCTTCAGACTGACAGTGTTACAGAAAACAGAAGTACCTCAGGATTTAGAAAGCACTTCCTAGTCACTACTACTTGAAAGCAAGAGTTTTCACTCTCAAAGAGGCATAATGTCCAAAAAGAAACAATACTCCGAACAAAGATGAAAAATTGTAGATTACTTTCACAGGGTCTTATTCTACAATAGAGAAAATATCCACACTCTAGCTAGGCTTCTTTGAAAAGAATATTTTCCTTTTATATAGAGATAAAAAGCAAAGCTTTCAGGTCAGAGGCTATAGGGGAAAAGAGCTAATGTCTCCCCATGCTTTGATGTTACAAGTAGTCCCTCGTTACAGAAGTGTGTTAGAGCTACTAGTAAACTGAGCCAGCATATTTAATAACCACTTTCAGTATGGGTGGTATGGATTATTCTGTACATAACACAGAAAGGAAAGTCGTGCGCGTTATGAACAATACACAGGCCTTTCTTTTAACGTGGTAATGTTACTTTAAAATGTGGCATGGCTAAAAGGTAATGTGCGATTTATAGATCCCATAGGAAGACCTCTCTTTAGCAATGTATCTGAAACAACTGTAGACAGCAAACCAGGATTAAGTGTTCCTCTCTCAGTGAAATGTAACACACATAATGGGTTTCATACTGGTGTATAATATCCGAAAACAGCAAAGTTCAATCTGTTGGCTACTAAACACACCAGGGATGATTATCAGTAAATGATGCCTCTGTTGTTTTTGGAGCTGAAGAACTGGAGGAACCAGTCTAAACCAACATGGTCTCATTCGGTTGTCTTTCACAAATTTTGAGAAGCAGCACCTGAAGAACCTAATGCACCAGTTTACATTGGTCCCAATGCACCAATGCACCTAACGGAACAATGTACTTGTTAACCCACCTTTTGTAACACTGTGTCTCAAAATTCAGGAGATGCTGGAATGATATCAGTAAAGATTACCTTAAAAAACCAGCCAAAAATATTAATCAAATATTTGATGTTATGTAGCACAAAGCTGTGTAACAGTAAGATATACCCTTAGAAAAAAATTACTGAACTATTTTAACTTACTTATTTTTTCTGTATCTATGTAAATTAAAACTTGCTAGGAGTACTAATCCTCAAATTAACAAAAAAAAAATCTTTATTCTCTTAGGTATTTGATATCCTCCAACATACCAGTACCCACAAGAAAATATAATTTCTGATTGTGTTTTGTGTAATTGGGAAAATTATGTTTGTTTGGATATTAGTGAAATACTAATTGCTGACTGAGACCACTAATTATGCAAATTTGAAAATTAGATGAATACTATTTAGGTACGGTGTAGTTTCAGCATTTCTTAGTAGACAATCAGAGTTTTTCCACCAAAATCTCTCAAAATCTCAAGTAATCAGAAGGCAAAAATGCAATTAGCCTGTGTTTGAAGCAGAGACAGACACACTCTGGCAACTTTTCTTGTCAGAAATGTGTATAGGAACTTCTGTAACAGCTCCAGATTTCAGCCAGAAGTGAGTCACCGCAAGAAGGGTAACAAGGGTTTGTGAAGGACTTGCACTAGGGAGTTTCTACAGGAAAGATGGAAAGGATTCAAAAGAAATAGAAGAAAAGCAGAAAGGCTGGGAATAGGAGAGTGAAAAAGAACATGAGTTCAGGGGAAAGCTAAGAAAAAAGGGATAAAAAGCTAGATATACAAGGAGTAGGCATAAAGAAAGAAAACTGCAAGAAGATAAAAAATGGGGAACCTTAAGCAGAGAGGAACAAGGGAAATACCAGTCTCACTAAATGTTTCCTGGTACAGCAGCAAAGCAGCAAATCATTCTCCCTGTAGGCTCAGGTACCTGCCACAAAAAGTCCAGGAGGAGTTTTTGAGCCTGATTATTCTTAACAGATTTCCAGATTACATTTTTAGCTTTGTAAGTTTTGTTTATAAATATATTTAAGATGAATGATTCACTGGAAATATTGGAGAACACGATGTCCTAAATAACTGCAGCCTTTCTAAACTCAGTGTCCACATTGGTGAGCTATGTTTGAATTGATGATATGGGCTTCACAAGGGTATGAAATCACCCTACCCCTCTGCTGGAAGGTACATCTCCGAAAGCAGAGCTGTCTGAAGGGAGCCCATCCTCCCTCCCTCCAGCTGTAAACACTGGTGTGCACTAGTGTGAACCCACCTAGTGAGATACTATAAAGACTTCACAATATAGACATAAACATAAGCTGTATAGATAATGGGTGCAGCAGAAAAGGTTCACAAGCCCCATTACAACAGCATCAGGAGCAGAGTTGTAAACCAGCGTCAAACCCACAGCAGCTGCATTTATCAGATCTCCTGAGGTGCCTGACAGCTTTTAATGAGTAAAATAATAAAAAATTCAGATCTACTTTTTCAATGGAAGGTACTACACACAAAGGCTAACTTTGCTTCTCTCAAATGATTGAAAGTGCCAAAGTTATGATGGACTGCGTTCTGTTTTCTGTTTCAACATCTATTTTTCCAGGTTTTTCCAGAAGTTTCCAGGCTACCTCCTTAGTAACACACTTATGAAACCTGTGGGTTCTGGTCTGCTGTTTCTTCATCTTGCCTCCACACCGATTTCTGCCTTACTGCTGAAGTATCCGCGCAATGACAGGTGGGATCCCCAAATATTTTCTCTTTTCGTATGTCAGCATAACTCTACTCCATTTCGATGGTAATACTTTTTAGACTCATTTCCTCCCCTTCCTTTTGGGAAAACCCTAAGTGGACCCCATTCTCGCTCCTCAAGCAAGACCAGAAGGAGCAGGGCTGGGTTTCTGGGTGGGTTTCCAGGTGGGAATTGTAAGCAGGGCAATTTTTGTGTGCAATTTGTGGCAATGAAGGGTGCAACCATTGGGATCCCCAGTGGGTTGGTGTGCTTCCTCCCCCCTCGAGCGCTTCCGTGTTGCCATTGTTTATTCTTAAACCGTGAACCACTGGGAACAAAGACCATCCAGCACATGTGTTTGGAAAGAAACACAAGAGAAGGCTCTACTGCTAAAAAGCAATAGTGATGAGAGTTTTCTTTAGAAAGCTATGTGAATTATAAACAATATACTACTGCCATGTGTTAAAAAAGAACAAGGTCACTACTGAGAAAGAAACTAACTGTTAGTCTCAAAAGACAAAGTCAGGAGATACAAAAGGGCATACATCATTTCCCTCTGAAATTGTATGATAAAATGACAGCAAAAATCAGCTTAGAAGCAACACGTGAACTAGCCTTCTGCGCCTCCTGCTCTCTTCCTTCCAAGACTAAATGGATCTGTGTCTCTCTTTTGTCACATTGTTGTAACTTTCATTCAGTCTCCCCACTTCACCTTGACCGCATCTGAACAGTGACAATATGTTTCTAGTTCTTCACACTTTTCCCAGCAAGGATCACTGACAGCCTCTTACTTTGTATTTTCTCGGCTTTTGAGGCAGTGGTGGCTTGTTTTGTTTTTTTTTCTTCTTTTTCCCCCAGCCATCATCATTGCTATTTGGAGAGAATTTGGTTCAATTTCCATTTTAAACGTGAAATGTTTGAATTAGCTTATAATGTCTCCCAGCTTGCAGAGGAAAGAGCTGGTCTTTAAAAAGGAAAAAAAAAAAAAGTTTTATTTTTTGCAAAATAAAAAATGAAAAGCTGCAGAATAATCTTAAATCATTTTATACTGCACATAAAACTTGAAAATAATGAGAGTTCTTCAATTTAGAAATGATTGGGGTTCTAGGCATACGAATCAGAGAGAGCTGTAAAATTATTAGAACACTACAGCATCTTTCATAAGCATTTCAATTCAGAGGTGATCAAAGATTCTGGACTTGCAGAGCAATTTACTTGGCATTTGCAGGAAAGCCTCACTCTTTCAAACTGAAGCACTCTTAACAATATGAAGAACTCCAATAATTTTAAATTGATGTATACCATACATGCCTAGAAATCCAATTTAGTCTTTAAATAAAAACATTATAACTTCAGAAGTATGAAGGGCCCACCCACAACATAACAGCAATCTAGCCTTTCCAATTCACATGTCAATTCAGCCTAGCTGTTATTTCTCCCATGCTAGGTTTTTCTGGCATCAGGAATTGCTGAAAACATTAGAGATGAGTATTTATTTCTTTTAACCCTATCCTTCAGGCCCGCTTTCAGATTATCTATGATTTTTTTTCCTAAACCCAGTGAACTTCTGGACAGCCTCAGATTGTAAGTTGATTTGCAAGGTGTAAGTGGTGTTTCTAAGTATTTTTAAATACTGCAGATTAAAACCAGAAGACAATGTTTAAGCCACATCAAAGATGCAATATATTCTCAACCAAGACTTTAATTCAGCTGAGATTAAGTTTGTAAATAAGTATATCTACTTCCCATTTAGCTGAGCTTAGATTCGCAAATAAGTATATCTGTTCTTAACAGAAAGACAAAGTACATTGGATTATAAAACATTGATAGAGCAAGAAAATAAAATTAAGTGTATATTTTAAAAATTACATCTAAGTGTACATGAAAAAAAAAATCATGAAAAGTCTCCTGAGAAAGAGAGGTCTTGTGTTCACCCAGCAGGTCCTCTGCTGATTCTGTGCAAAACATCCTTCTATGGAAAACAGACTCCTGTCACCAGCGAACTGGTGAAGCCTCTCAGTTTCGCATAGCAGGCAACCACCTTTCCAGTCATACTGGCTGTACCAGAAACCCTTCCTGTAGCCCACAAGGCTTGTGAGCAGTCACAGGAGAGCTGCTGTCTATAGCAACTCTAGTTTTCTTTTCCTTATTGACACAGATGTAGGGCTGTGTGAGACATACATGAGGCAGACAGTGCTATTTCAGGTTAGATGTGGTCTTGGTGCCCAGATCTGAAAGGATTATATTCACTTGTAACTAGATGCTATAAAGACATCAAGTTTGGGTACACTTTGATAATGCTGGTGATGACCAGTGCACCAGAAACAAGTAGGTGGAGGGGACTGTTCAGACGAGGTGACTGTAAATGTTTCCCTCAGGCTTTAAAACCACGCAGAAGTTGTTTTGTTTCATACAGGAGATGCAGGCAATGCACTGGTAGATAGAAAAGCCCTAGACAGTGTAATCCACTTTTGTCACAAATGGATAAGATTTGCTGCCATTATTTTGGATTTTACCAACTGTAAGTAGCTTCTCCAATGTGCAGCATGCTAAAATACTTTTAAGTTGGAAGAAACTTCTGGAATTCACCTGGTGCAACCCCCAACTCAACAGAGAACCAAAACAGATCAGGTTGCTTGGGATTTTGTACTGTCAAGATCGAAATATCTCCAAGGATGTAGTTTTATAAATCACTAATACTTCTTTATATTCTTTATCTTTTAAATTACAGTCTTCTAAAATTAGGAAATTTTAGACTTTCTATCTGAGAAGTTGATAGCGAGGCCTCTTTCTAAGGATAGAACATATCTATGAAATATTAATGTAGTGTAAACCAATGCAGGTGCCCTTGAATATTTTTCAGTACTATTGGAGTTTATGTGATCTATGATAAGAAGTCTGTTCTGTTCCCCACGGGCTATAGCTTAGCCTCAAGACTTAGCTGATGTGTGACTTAGTGTAAATTTAGTGGAGACTATGATGTCTATAAACCCTTACAAAATGTCACACAAAAAAAAAGTATTAGTAGATTTCTACCTCGAACTATGCCAGGATCACTGTCAGACAGCAGAAGTGCTTACGAGTATCTATCATAATGTTCTCGGGCTTATAAAATTAACTTAGCCCCTTGTGGTGGAGACTGACATCAGCTAGCAGAGGATGCATTTTAAAGTATGCATTCTCTTTTCTTGAAAATAGAGAAGGACACTAAACTATTTCAGAACATTTTAAATAATGGAACCTGAAGTACCCATAACTGGAAAAATTTGTGACAAGCCATGAGAACCAGGCCAGAAATGTTGGACATAACATAGCATATTTCAAATGCATCTTAATTATTTTCTACCAGATTTGACCTTTCTTTCCTATATTTGTTTTGTGTGAAGTTTGAAAGCAAACTTGTTTTGGGAGTGTTAGAAAAGGAACAGTAGTCATGGCTTCAAAAGGGAAACTATCCAGATGTTCACTATTAAATGTAGATGCAGCCAGAAAAAGAAGAGATCTTACCAATAAGCAAATATTTTCCAATGCCTAAATTCTTTATAATTTTAACTGCAGTCTTAAATGATATTTAAATGTATGTAATGTATTTCAGTAAAAAGTTATTTAGCTTAGTATAGCATTTAACTTTGACGCTCACCTATTGAAATAAATTATATGGGAGAGAAATGTGTTCCTATCTTTCCTGAAGCTGTTTTTTGGCAGTGTTCTGTAAGACAAGGTTGTCCAAACAAAAGAGAAAAGTAGTTCATGCCATTACAACTATTTTGCATAATAGCCAGATGCCTTCAATTATTTTTGAGTCAAAACCTCAAATGTTCATGACATGACTTATGCAAAGTGTTTGACACTGTTCTGCACGACATCCTGGTCTCTAAATTGGCGAGACATGGATTTGATGGATGGACCACTCAGTGGATAAGGAATGGGCTGGATGGTCACACTCAAAGAGTTGTGGTCAACACCTTGATATCCAAGTGGAAACCAGTGACGAGTGGTCTCCTGGATCCTTAGGCACCTACCCACATACAATAGAGCCTGCAACTTCTGGCACAGGCAGAAAATGAATATGTTGCATTATTTATCAGTGACTGCCCTCAAAATACTCCCAGGCAGGGTGGGACTGGTCCTTCGGCGTTTCTGAGATCACGTCTCTCTTCACAGATACCTGGCTGGTAGCATCAGAGTTGAAGAACGGTATATTTTCTATTATAATACACTATATTTATTTCCATTCTATTTGCTTTTGCAGTGGGATTTCTCTCCCCTGATTTTAGCTATCCAAAGGTTTGACAACGAACTCAGTGAGAGCTCAAGACAGCTACAATGACATATTTACACATAGGTGTCTACAGACAGACGGAATAGCCCCTGAACTATGGATATTTGACATGTCCTGGGGTATCCAAGATGTGTTTGACAGGTCCATGAAGATGACACAAGACATGCAGAAGACCCATGTCCAGAGCGGGCTATTCCACAGCATCTCAGCTACTGCTAGGCCTTGTGAGGAGGCAGCAGAATGGGGCCCCTCATCGAAACAGTCAGTTGTGTTCAGAAAAGAATTCATTACCAAGTACGATATCCGCATTATGGTGAGCTGAATGACTCTCTAGGCCCTTGTAACTATACATCCACTGACTTAATGATAGCCTAACATCTACCACATATGTCAACAGCATCATTAGAAACCTAACTATAGCAAGATTTAGGAACCTTAATTGTTAATGTCTATGATTGGGAGCTGAATCTTGCCATAGTTGTCTAGGTCCTTTTTTCTGTTATGGAAAATACTAAACCTATGCAAAGGGCAATTCGGTCTATCTGAAAAATTAAGTCTAAGACAGGTGGGAGGATTTACCACTTAGAAGCATTCTCCTTCCTACCCAATGACTTTAAGCTGGGCTGAGCTAACTGCCATAAACCAACAGAGTGCAAACCATCTGCCATTACGCATACCGACTCCAAATGTTGCAAATTACATTTTGAGGTAGAATCTCACAATGATCAATTACGTATTTTTAAACATTTCAGTTACTTTTAATACACTTAGATAGCAGTGACACACTCAAGAAATTGATATACAGCTCTCCTCCATCATACAGTAGTTATTCTGACACATTTGAAGTTTGATGTCATCAGAACAGAACTGCATTTAACCTGAATCCTTCTTTCACTCCATTCTTCTTTAACCACATGGATAGTTTATATACATTTCTCACTAACCCTTTTGATAAAATAATAACATTTTTCTTGTCTGCTCACAGAAAGCTTAATTTTTCCATCTGTTTAAAATATCCCTTGTTAGTAACTCCTACAAAACCAGACAACTAATCGGGTTATTTCAGAAATATAAAAACACACTTGAGTTGGATTTTAAAATTATAAACAACAAAGGATTCATGTAATTCTAAGATTAAAAACCTAAATAATAATTCAAAAGAACTGATTAAAAACACTCCAATATGAACGTGCATGACAAATTTCAGCACAACTGAATTTGTTTCAATTTATAAATCTGTGCAAATTAAAACCTTTGCCCACTTTAGCACACATCCAGAATTATTTTATAGAAGGGAGTATAATTCTAAACAGCCTTTATTCAAAACTAGAAGATTTCTTGAAAAAAATGTTGATCTTTTATTTTACGTCCCTGCTTTACTCTTTTTCAAGCTTAATGCTTTTTCTTCATGTTCTTGTTTCTCATTCTTTTGTCCACTGCTCTTCATTTTTCAGTGGTTTTTAAGGTAGGAAGAAAAGAGTGATGTTTGAGGCAGAGAAAAAAAGGAAGGAGATTTTCTTAAAAGTGTGAAAAAAAATAAGGTAAGATAAGGCCGCAGATTTTCACAATTAAGTAATCAGATGAGGTCTTCCTCAGTAAATAAATATCCCTTAAGATGCGAGCAATGAAAACTGCTTTATATTGTAAGCGGAAAATGTATTCCTCTCTTTACCAGGTCCGCCCATCAGATAACAACAGAGATTTTAAAAAGAAAGGGGTTGTAGTTTGGTGGAAGCATCAGGAGATGGAGAGGTTCAACAGGAGGTGACCTGAGGATGGTTTTCCACATATCCCCCACCACTCACTGCAGAGGCCGTTGAACACTTCCTCTGCTCTCACCAACCAGAGCTGCATGGGAAAACCGATGCCCTCTGGAGTATCCCTCACTGTATAAAGGCATCAGCATAAATCAAGGCTTAGCTTGCTGAGTCTTTTTGCTTCTTTAAGGACTAAATTCCTCTTGAACGTAGAATAATTTTCCATTCATGAAAGACTGGGAGAAATTACTCTGGATTAAAAAAATCAAATTTTGCTGAATCCAGTCTCAGTATATGTTTGCACAACTTCAAGTTGAAGGGTCTTCAAACAGAAAAAAGTGCATATTTCTCCTGACTAGTAGATAATTCACTGAAAAAAGTTGCTAAACCGGACGATAAATGGGATACTAAACTGGCTGGTGGTCAGTGTAAGGCCATTCTTTACACTTCAAGCCAAATGGTATTAAGGTACTCAGAGATTTTGAGCAAGGTATTTCACATTTGTGAAAAAAGAAGGGTATAAAGCTGCCAGATTTTACTTAATTTCCTCCTCCACTAACCCTTCCACCTTGTACAAATGTAGAAAGAAACATCCTGAGAATGCAAAAAAATATGGGAGACCCTGGGTCCTGAAATGCTTGCTCCTGCCTTCTGGTCTAATGGGTGATATGGGGTCAAAGCTAAACCAAAATAGGAACTCTTTAACTTGCATGGTGGTGGTGTGGCTGGGAAGCCAGTGGCCCTCTCTACTACACCGGCAGCTCCTGTGACCCAACGGGCAAATTCAAATTGTTTGTCCTAGTTCAAGGCAAGCAGCACTCAATTTTGTTTGGTTTTGAAGGTCATCATAGACCCATGAACAAACCCAAGAATCACCCCGAGTTTATGACTTTGCTGTTGCGGCCACCAGACCCACACAGCCTGGGAGAGGAGGAGCGAGGAGAGCTTGCGGGAGCCGCTCCAGCCGCGGGGGCTGAGGACAGGGGCTGAGGGCTCCTGAACTTCTTCCAGTCCTTGTGACAGAGCTGGCACAACCATTTTGAGCAAATTTCACCAAGCCAGCAACACGCCTGCAACACTATTTAATTTTCTCCCCAATAAAGAGATCGACAACACTTTGAGGGCCACATCACAGGGTGAGGGCTTTGTCCGGTAGATTTTATTTATTTTTTAACCTGACATAGGCTTTTTAACAAGACTTAGGTTTGTACAAAAGCTGCCGGGAGCAGAGACTTTTGGAAGGCATCTTTTCCAAGGCTCCCATCATGTTTCACTGCCCCTCCTCTAATGAAGAGGTCAGAGCAGAAGCCCCTGGCTGAAGAGAGCTGCCCAACCTCCCGGGCACCGCCAAATAATTTATGGTGGAGGAATAGGAGGAGGAGAGGAGGAGGAGGAGGGGGAGGAGGGGGTTTGTCAACCTTCCCAGC